>NC_092097.1:616612-916612 GCF_045679555.1 Salvelinus alpinus
CGGGATGATATGACAACAGCCAGTGAAAGTGCAGGGCACCAAATTAAAAAAACAGACATCTCATAATTAAAATTCCTCAGACATAGATGTGTCTTATACCATTTTAAAGGTTATCTTGTTGTTAATCTCAACAAAGTGTCCGATTTCAAATATGCTTTTCAGCGATAGCACCACAAACGATTATGTTAGGTCACACCAAACCACAATAAGCACAGCCATTTTTCCAGCCAAAGATAGGAGTCACAAAAAGCACAAATAGAGATAAAATTAATCACAAACCTTTGATCATCTTCATCAGATGACACTCATAGGACTTCATGTTACACAATACATGTTTGTTTTGTTTGATAAAGTTCATATTTATATAAAACAATCTGAGTTTACATTGGCGCGTTACATTCACTAGTTCCACAAAACATCCAGTGATTTTGCATAGACACATCGTTTCAACAGAAATACTCATCATAAATGTAGATGATAATACAAGTTGTACACATGGAATTATAGATATACTTCTCCTTAATGCAACCACTGTGTCAGATAAAAAATTTAAAAAACTTGATGTAAAAAGCAAACCATACAATAATCTGAGACGGCGCTCAGAACAATAGTCAAATTAGCCGCCATGTTGGAGTCAACAGAAACAAGAAATTACATGATAAATGTTTCCTTACCTTTGATGATCTTCATCAGAATGTACTCCCAGGAATCCCAGGTCCACAATAAATGCTTGATTTCTTCGATAATGTCTGCTATTTATGTCCAATTAGCTACTTTTGTTAGCGCGTTTGGTAAACAATTCCAAAGTCACGAAGCGCGTTCCCTAAAAGCAGACGAAATGTCAAAAAGTTCAGTAACAGTCAGTAGAAACATGTCAAACGATGTATTGAATCAATCTTTAGAATGTTGTTAACATAAATATTGAATAACGTTCCAACCAGAGAATTACATTGACTTCAGATGAGCGATGGAACAGAGCTCCCTCTTATGTGAACGCACATGGTGAAAGCATGGTCAGGTCATGGAAGACTTGACTAATTCCTCTCTCATTCGGCCCCCCTTCACAGTAGAGGCATCAGATAAAGTTCTACAGACTGTTGACATCTAGTGGAAGCCGTAGGAAGTGAAAACTCATTCATATCTCGCTGTGATTTCAATGGGATCTTGGTTGAAAATCGACCAGACTAATAATTTCCACTTCCTGTTTGGATTTTTTTAGAAACTTCAGAGTGTCTTCTATCCAATATTAATAATAATATGCATATATTAGCAACTATGACTGAGGAGCAGGCCGTTTACTCTGGGCACTTCTGTGCACCTTTCATCCAAGCTACTCAATACTGCCCCTGCAGCCACAATAAGTTAACCCCTCCGACAGTCCGTGGATGAAGGTGTCAAACAGATCCTCTGGATTTCAGGAACTCTCGGCGGCCAATGTGCGAAAATCTACTGTGTAGTCTGCCACACTACGGGAATTCTGACGTACCTGCAGTAGTTTGAGCCGCCTCCCTCCCGGGCCATGTAGAATCGAAATCCTTCCTCATCTCAAAGACAGGAAACAAAGGGATAAATACACTGGGAAAAATAAGCGACACCTGGAGGGGGTGGAGACAAGCACAAGGACAGGTGAAACAGATCAGGGCGTGACATCATTATGAAACAATTCCAATAACATTTCACTTCTTATGAACATTTTATCAACTCGTCTTTGAGATATTAGGCTACTAGGGTTCTTACTTTGCGTTTTGGTGTACTGAAAAATGTCCGTATTTTGTATTTTTTATGCCATTTTTCTACCTGGCCCCCACCCACCCACACACACCCACCCACCCACCCACCCACCCACCCACCCACCCACACACACACACACACACACACACACACACACACACACACACACACACACACACACACACACACACACACACACACACACACACACACACACACACACTGTGCAGGCTATTTACAGTAGGAGATGGGCTTCTATCATCTACAATGGTTGACAGCTGTATGAGTTCACCATTTACACAATGTAAGCTGCAACCTTTTGTAATGTTAATATAGTTTATGTTTTCGTTTCATATTGGCTGGCTTTCCACAATAGTTGAATTTGCAGAGCTAGCAAGCACCAATTCCGTTTCTGTGGTGTTTGCTGGAACTTTGCTATCGTCAGTTTACTCCAGGATTGGCACACAGGTGCTTCAAAGTCTGACAATTTAGCTTTTGCAACGAGACCATTAAAGATATTTAAGACAATGGTAGAAGAGAGTGTAGTTGTGTTCAGTTTGGAGATCAGTTTATCGCTAACCTTATCACAGGGACTTCGAAGCACTACAGCTGCATGCTGATCTTGGAATAAACTGACGATAGCAAAGATTCCATCTTTGATGACGCCACATAAATGGAATAGGTTCTAGCTAGCTTGCTTGCAAATGTTTGCTTTAGTTTGCTCCATCGGTTTGCTCGCTAGCTCTGAAAATTCAGCTATTGTTTGTGTGAACCCTGCCAACATAAAACGAAATCACTATGGTGCGATTGACTGGATTAACCTCACATTAGCTACGTGCATTGAGTGTCTTTCAGACGGTAGACATGAACACTCCGTCACCTTGCCAGCTAAGTAACACTACATTGCATTGCTAGCTTCTCTCATTGACTCAAATTCAAACAGCTGCAAACACTGGTTGATATTACTGTAGCTAGTTAGCAAACATCAGTTAACCACTAGCTAACATAAAGAGTGACCTGTAAATCAATGCTGTGAAAATGAAGACTGGTGATAAATGTGTTTTATTGTATTGAGTGGGAGAAGTAAAGAAATGTCTAACATATCCTTTGTTTGAACTACTTACGCAATTGATCATATTTTACCAAGGATGGGGGGGGTCGTGTGTCCCCCGTTCCGCCTGGGATTTCCGCCTATGCGGAGGACAACAACCCAACGAGATGCAACAATTCTAATGATTTGATAGGAGTGACGCCAAATCCCAGCTGGCTTCCCTTGATACTTTTTTGTTGTTGCGCAAGGACCATTCACAGTTTAGCTTGCTCAGTTTAACTCAACGCTGATTGTCTAATTGTTATTCTTTTTTCGTCAAGGGAGGCCAGATGCTCGCTGGCTTCCCTTGCCTTCAATGCTACGGTGTTATACTCATTTGAACCCGACAGCATTAGATAGATGGCCTACATGTAGAGAGACAGTAGAGGGCTGTTTCACTTGCTCGGATGCTTTCTCCTGTGAGATACATTCAGCATCTTGCGAATTTTAGGAAAATGATGTAACACAGAGACAAAAGATAAATTATTTTATGTAATTTTTTATTTATACTTTTTGGGGGGAAGCCTGGCTTCCCCTGACATCCATGAATACACACCACTGGTTAGATTAAAGGAGTAACTTTGGTAGGCCTGAGACAGACTTCCTCACCTCAAGTTCAACTGTCGGAGTCAGTTGGAGCCCCGGGCCGTACAGCCTTCATATCATAGGCCTGCAGTAGCTAAAGCTTAATAATAGCCACACCATACCAAACCTTCACAAACGTTCCTACTTTATTAGGGTAATTCGGATAATATTAGGGTAATATCAAAAGTAAGTCAAGCCATTGTTTAAAGGCTGTGCCCAATAAAAAAACACAATCCTCCCCAAAGCAAAAACACAAGAATCACAACCCTCCCCTATTTTGGACCACCCCTCACCCCAGTACATTTTGATTTGTCCCTAACGTTAGCAGGCTAGTTGGCTAGCAACCTTTCAAGCTGATTTATAATAATACTCTCATAAAGTGTTTGCTTGTAAGTTTGCTGAAAATGTTATTGTTAAAGTTATACATTTGAAGTTATTTCTGCTGGAGTTTACATTTTAGGGATTAGGCTGGCTTTCCGGGTCCTCCATATTATGTCACACCCCGCAAAGGTTTTTCGGGCACAACTTTGGCATTCTTCAGAATCAGTTTTACGTAATAACTCAAAAAATAGAAAAGTGATGTGTAACTTTGATGCGTATACTAATGCAAATCCATACGTTACATGAGGTTACGTTTATGCTACCTACCCTTTAAATTATGGAAAAAGTAACTGTATGTTTTCTAAAACTGCTATGTTTAACACATTCTTTTTTCTCTTTAAATATCCACCTCCTCCAAAACCCTTGCAGCTTCCTCCAGAGGTATTGGTGTAAAAAAAAAGGTGAAACATGCTCTGTTTAACAATACCTTTTCTCTCAACTGCAGCACAGAAAAGGAAGAGAAAAGCTGCATTGGCCACCTCTGTCACACCACTCATGGTACCACCCTCAGGTACTTAATATTATTTTTTCTCTCAGTTGTATCAGCTACTATTGTGGCTGTAAAACGTTTACATTTGCAACCATGTCAATCCATTTTGTTTTGTTTTTTGGGAGGAGGTTCAAATAAAAGAAGACACCACCTGCTGTGCTCACTGCGGGGAACGTGATCCGCCTGCAAGCCCTCAGCAGGAGCGTAAGTCTGAGGTGCCATGGGAGTGCCCTGATTTCTGTGAGCATTGGTTCCACTGCCGGTGTGTGCAGTGGGTTCCAGAGGTAGCAGTGGAGCTGGACTTTAATTGAGATTTTGTGATGATATAGGGATGGAGGTTGAGATTTTGTAGTTTGTTTGTTTTGATATGTATTTATTTATTTATTAATTTCTAATACATAAAATAGAAAATATTATATAAAAACCCATGTATTTCTTCCCTAAATGTTCAAGTGTCACTGCAACAAAAACTGCAACACAGTGTTTTCCTTGTTCATGCACAACACTGAAATTGTTTTATTAGATGCAAATGATTTATAGTCATTCATATTTTAGTACTAAACAAAAATATAAAGTCAATAAATAAAGTGATCTACTTTTGCAAAGCATAAGATTAATCTGTAAAACAAATTATGACACATTATATTTGAAAGACTGACGAAGAACCATGTTTAAAAGTCCACAGGAGGGCGCACCGGGCTAAGCAATGAAAAGTTGACGGGTAGTCAGCTATCTAGTAAACACTTTGGAGACGAGCTTGGTGTCTCTGATTTGAACAAACTTAAATGGATATATCTTGTAATTTAACAAAATAGTAAGGGCTTCGATATATTACAGTAAATGGAAAAGACATGCTGTATTAGTCTAAAGGCTTAAAATAATTTCAGTAACCACAACAAACTTGTTAGTGTTAGAATGTGATTGTACTTATTTCACTTCCAATGCTTGGTTTTCTCAAATGCATATATCCATATACACCATGCCATAAGATATTTAAAGGGTAGACAGAGAAGAAAAGGCCTACATTGTCTTAATGAATGGAGAACTGAGTAGTGTGCTGGTGTCTCTATAAATTGAGTAAAGGCATACTATGAAGCCTGGATTTCCACTCTGCAGATATGTGGAACCCCTCAGAGGCTTGGAGACAATGCACCAAGTGTCCCTAGCTGGCCTAGAGGATGTTACATAACATGCCAACACACACATACAAGCACGCACATGCACGCACACACCGCACTGTAGACACACGTTTATGGGTGAATTGTGCAGTTAATGTTCATTATGAGTTTCCATATGAAGCCGTATCATTCCAATGAGTTGTAAATATGTGGTAATTATACCATGATACCTTATCTGGGCCAGCCCAGAACCCTTGGGTTTCTCTATTTATAGCACAGCTATGCCTGTCACGGAGGATCAAGTGACATGGAGAATGAGTGGGGGACACGCTGCTGTACTTCATTATTTACATCTAGCGACATATCACCAGTGGTGTAAAGTACTTAAGCAAAAATCATTTAAAGTATGACTTAAGTATTTTTGGGGGATATCTATAATTTATTTTATTATTAATATTTTTGACAACTTTTACTTCACTACATTCCAAAGAAAATATTGTACTTTTTACTCCATACATTTCCCCTCACAACCCAACTACTTTTTACATTTTGAATGTAAAAAGTAAGGAAAATTGTGAAATTCAGTCACTTATCAAGAGAGCACGTGGTCATCCATACTGCCTATAGTCTGGCGGACTCACTAAACACAAAATGCATAATTTTGTTAGTAATGTCTGAGTGCTGGAGTGTGCCCCTGTCTATCCATACATTTTAAAAACAAGAAAATGGTGCTGTCTGTTTTGCTTAATATAAGAACAGGGGCGAAAATCTGATATCAACTTTGGAGGGGACAATTACATTACATTTTCTCACAAGCAATTCTTGAGGGGGACACCAAAAGTAGTGCTGTAACACATAGCCTACATTGTAATATGTTAAATGTATATTGAGGAATCATAATTACTACTACTGGATAATTGATAGGTAGTTAACTGAAGGGTTGTCCCAACTTGTTCAAATGTTTAAATCATTATAATACTACTACTAATAATAGTTATAGCAGTGTTCCTTATCAATCCAGTATGTACAGTAGTTCCTCCTTTAAAAGTTGCGTCATACCGCTGCACACCTTGCAAGCTGCAGCAGCATTCTGTTTGACGTCGTTTAATTCTCAGCCATTTCTTCTGTTACTGCAAGTTATTGCTAGTTTGACCACCAGAGGGCACCTTTGAGAAGCGTTTGATAGTATTCCGTATTGGCATTAGCAGAGAATTTAAATCCTTTTTTGTAATAACATAGTATATGGGATTGATTTTAAGAAATGTTGCTTAATTCATTTGATTAATATTATGGTGTTTCTATTCCGAGAAAAACAAAACCCTCTGGGTTTCCGTTAGGATGGAATGGAAAATATGGTGCTGTACAACGTGATTGTGGGGAGTAGGCTACATGATCGGAGGATTCTAAATTGTTTGCCTTCATTAGACAACTTTGTTCCAATATTTCTGTAAATCAGTGGTATTTATTCCCATAGTAATTCGTTATGGATCCATATCTAAATCGACATCAGCATTTTGAAAGAGTATTTTTTATCATTATTTTATTAACGAAATGTGTTTATTTGTTTATTAGGCTACTGTGCAGTCTACAATACATACTGTAGTAAACATGGGAAAATGCCTAATTCCTTACATAAGGGAGAGCAGGCCATGTCTGTACTACAGAATGCGGGGCACGCGGGAGACTGGTGTTATTTCATAGTTGTGATGTCTTTACTATTATTCTACAATGTAGAAAATAGTCAAAATAAAGCTAAATCCTGGAATGAGTAGGTGTGTCCAACCTTTTGACTGGTACTTGCTTAATTAATTAGAATAATATTATGGTGTTTCTATTCCATGAAAAACGAAACCCTCAGCGTTTCCGTTAGGATGGAATGGAAAATATGGCACTGTACAACGTGACGGTCGGGAGTAGGCTACAGGATGGGAGGAATCTAAATTGTTTGCCTTCATTAGACAACTTTGTTCCAATATTTCTGTAAATCAGTGATATCTATTCCCATTGTAATTTGTTATGGATCCATAACTAAATCAACATCTGCATTTTGAAAGAGTATTTTTTATCATTATTTTATTAACGAAATGTGTTTATTTGTTTATCAGGCTACTGTGCAGTCTACAATACATACTGTAGTAAACATGGGAAAGTGCCTAATTCCTTACATAAGGGAGAGCAGGCCATGTCTGTACTACAGGATGTGGGGCAAGTGGGAGACTGGGGTTCAATTCCCCGTTGGGGAGGAAGGAGTAGGCTGTCCTTGTAAATAAGAATTTGTTTTTAACTGTTTCCAAATGTGCTATTTCATAGATGTGATGTCTTCATTATTATTCTACAATGTGGAAAATAGTAAAAATATTGAAAAATCCTGGAATGAGTACAGTAGGTGTGTTTTTTCAATGACGTGACTCTCTACCAATATTTACATTTGGAGGATTGGAGGACTCTAAATTAATATCTAAGGGGTATTTTCCGTTAGGATCTGTGAGAATATCTGAGAATATCTACATTTTATATAATTCGAAATTTGACATAATTCGAAATTAATTAATTATAATAATTGCTTTGTTTAAAAAGTAACAATATATTGGAAATGTAGTTTTCATTTAACCTAGAGTGAGCAAGAAAAAGGCAATGCTTAAACATGGTGTGAGACATTCTCACTAATTTGTAAATAAAGCCAGTACAACGTGATTGTCGGGAGTAGGCTACAGGATTGGAGGATTCTAAATTGTTTGCCTTCATTAGACATTACTCAATACTAGTGACTCATTTCACCTATGGTAGGCCTACAGTATATCGGAAAATATTTTCTTCAATGACGTGACACTCTGCCAATAATTACATTTAGAGGATTGGAGGACTCTAAATTAATATCTAAGGGGCATTTTCCATTAGATATTCTCACAGATCCAAAGGAGATTTTATTTAATTTTGAATTAATTATTATTAATAAACATAGCATACAGTACATACCGTAGTAACCATGGGAAGGTGCCTAATTCCTTACATAAGGGTGAGCAGGCCATGTCCAGACTTTCTCAGTGACCTCAAGTACTCATTAACTCTGTCTTTAATGCTTTTTCGGGTTGCATCAGTCATGGACAGAAACTTCTGAGACACAGTATTAATGATGAACACCTGGAGGTTCACGGGTGCACCACATTTGCCTCAGGATCCATCCCAGTTTGTATTCTGTGCCCACTCGTGGTATCTCTCTTCGGTTACACATCCTTAGAATAGCAAAACCGCATAACGGTCAGGGCGGACCTTGCTGTGCCTGGTGAGCAGTTGGTCAACTTCTGTTGTCAGAAGAGGAATGGAAATGTCAGGGTGAACCGAAGACCTGACGAACCCGCCACGTACGTTGACTCTGCCTGTCTGAGGTGGAGTTCCAGAGCTCATAGGTGTGCCTGGCATGGATTGTGACTCCATCTCATTCCTCGCCCTTTTCAACGTGTCATTCTCCGCCTGACTCTCCGCTAATGAGGAGTGACTCTCCGCCAATACCGCCTGGCTCTGGACCAATGTATCAGCTGTCGCCCGTATCTCTGCCCTCAGAGAATGTTTCTTTTTCTGATGGTCTGCCTTCAATGACTCAATCTCGGTCTTCAAAGTTTGAATCTCACCCATGAGCACCTTCATCAGATGAGCAGAATGGTACCGCCCTGAGCCCCCATCGATTACAGTGGCCTATGATAGAAACGGTAGATCAATTAAGAATTAAAAGTGACTCCAACATACAAAAACACATTTTAAGAATCTAGCTTAACTAACCACTTTCTTGGCAACCATGTGTTTTTTCGGAGCGGCCCGTTGTCCAGCCCTTTGTCCACTGATCTTCACGGATGGTTGCCGGCATGTTTGGAGGCTCTGCAAAAACACATTCACGTTTTTAGTACACAATTATTGATTTTATTATACAGTATGCCTACACATTGATAAGCTACATACCTTCTCTTTTTTATATAAAATGCTCTGAAACCAAACTGCCTTTAGTTTTGGTGATCCTCTCAGCTCCGGCTCATTTTAAAGTCCTCTGGTGGTTACAGTCCTAACCCTGGAACAGGTAGCACCATAGAAAGAAGCTGGCTTGATGAAAACAATGTCCATTTCGTCTGTTCTCTTTGGTCGCAATGTGATTTGTTTTTGGTTAACAGCTCGTTTTTGAATGGTAATTGTGTTAAGAGTGGAGTTTTGGGCGGGGTGAGGAAAGGCGTGACTTTCAGGTTACAATAGGCTATAAGTATACAGCAGATTGCCGATTGTCCTCACTTTGATTATACTGTAGCACCATGACCAGGATCTCTATTCTTTTAAGTGAGCAGATTAGGGCTTTCAGCAGGAATGGAAAATCTACTGGAGACATTTCAAAAATACTGATAGACTTGGGGATTTTGGTCACGGACAGTGCTATTCGCAAACACTATCATCAGATGCCTGTTTAACACCAAACTCGAAAGCCCAGGAAAATGAACAGGTACAGTAGGCTACTGTCACGCCCTGGCCTTAGTTATCTTTGTTTTCTTTATTATTTTGGTTAGGTCAGGGTGTGACATGGGGGATTTATGTGTTTTGACTTGTCTAGGGGTTTTGTATGTTTATGGGGTGTTTTCTAGTCTAGGTGTTTGTATGTCTATGGTTGCCTAGACTGGTTCTCAATTAGAGGCAACTGTTTATCATTGTCTCTGATTGGGAACCATATTTAGGCAGCCATATTCTTTAGGATTTCGTGGGTTATTGTCTATGTGTAAGTTGCCTGTGTCTGCACTTTTCGTATATAGCTTCACGTTCGTTTGTTGTTTTGTATAGTTTGTCAAGTGTTCTTCGTTTCGGTAAATAAATAGAAGAATGTATTACTATCACGCTGCGCCTTGGTCCTCCTCTCTTCAACCAAACGACAAACGTGACAGCATAACCCACCACAACCGGACCAAGCAGCGTGAAAGGAAGGAACAGCGCTTTGTGGCGCAATGGACTTGGGAGGAAATATTAGATGGCAAGGGACCATGGGAACAGCCGGGTGAATATCGCCCCCCCAAGGCAGAGCTGGAGGCAGCGAAAGCCGAGAGGCGGCATTATGAGGAGCTAGCTCTGCAGCGCGGCTGGAAGCCTGAGAGGCAGCCCCAAATATTTCTTGGGAGGGGGCACACGGGGAGTGTGGCGAGTTCAGGTAGGAGACCTGCGCCAACTTCCCGTGCTTACCGTGAGGAGCCGAAGATGGAACCAGAGCCAGCCGGGGTGGAATTGGAGGTGAGCAAGGGGAGGGAAGCAGAGACTGTGAAGGAATTAATGGGGAAATTGGAGGAGAGTGAAATGAGAGAGTTGCTGTGTTGGTGCATGAGAAACGACATCCGCCCGACAGAGCGTGTCCGGGATTTGATGTTACCTGAGTCAGCTCTCCATACTCGTCCTGAGGTGCGTGCAAACCGTCTGGTAATGACAGTGCCAGTCCCACGCACCAGGCCTCCTGTGCGCCTCCCTAGTCCTGCACCTCCTGTGGCAGCCCCACGTACTAGCTCTCCTGTGGCAGCCCCACGCACCAGGCCTCCTGTGCGCCTCCCTAGTCCTGCACCTCCTGTGGCAGCCCCACGTACTAGCTCTCCTGTGGCAGCCCCACGCACCAGCTCTCCTGTGGCAGACCCTCGCACCAGTCCTCCGGTGCCGGCGCCACGAACCAGGCCTCCAGTTCCAGCACCCCGCACTCGCCTTGAGGTATGTGTCCCCAGCCCAGTACCACTAGTGCCAACACCACGCACCAGGCTTCCTGTGCGTCTGAAGAGCCCCTGTACGCCCTGTTCCTCCTCCCCGCACTAGCCCTGAGGTGCGTGTTCCCAGCCCGGTACCACCAGTCCCGGCACCATGCACCAGGCTTCCTGTGCGCCTCCAGGGTCCAGTATGCCCTGTTCCTGCTCCCCGCACTAGCCTTGAGGTGCGTGTCCCCAGCCCGGTACCACCAGTTCCGGCACCACGCACCAGGCCTACTGTGCGCCTCCAGGGTCCAGTACTCCCTGTTACTGCTCCTCGCACTCGCCCTGAGGTGCGTGCCCCCAGCCCGGTACCACCAGTGCCGGCACCAGGCTTATAGTGCGCCTCGGCAGTCCAGTATGCCCTGTTCCTTCTCCCCGCACTCGCTTTGAGGTGAGTGTCTCCAGCCCGGTACCACCAGTTCCGGAACCACGCACCAGGCCTACAGTGCGCCTCGGCAAGCCTGAGCTGCCCGTCTGTCCAGCGCCGCCTGAGCCGCCCGTCTGTCCAGCGCCGCCTGAGCCGCCCGTCTGTCCAGCGCCGCCTGAGCCGCCCGTCTGTCCAGCGCCGCCTGAGCCGCCTGTCTGTCCAGCGCCGCCTGAGCCGCCCGTCTGTCCAGCGCCGCCTGAGCCGCCCGTCTGTCCTGAGCCGCCAGTCTGTCCTGAGCCGCTAGAGCCGTCCGTCAGTCAGGAGCCGCCAGAGCCGCTCGCCAGTCAGGAGCCGCCAGAGCCGCTCGCCAGTCAGGAGCCGCCAGAGCCGCCCGCCAGTCAGGAGCCGCCAGAGCCGCCCGCCAGTCAGGAGCCGCCAGAGCCGCCCGCCAGTCAGGAGCCGCCAGAGCCGCCCGCCAGTCAGGAGCCGCCAGAGCCGCCCGCCAGTCAGGATCCGCCAGAGCCGCCCGCCAGTCAGGAGCCGTCCGCCAGTCAGGAGCTGCCAGAGCCGCCCGCCAGTCAGGAGCTGCCAGAGCCGCCTGCCAGTCCGGAGCTGCCCCTCAGTCCTGAGCTGCCCCTCAGTCCTGAGCTGCCCCTCAGTCCTGAGCTGCCCCTCAGTCCGGAGCTGCCCGTCAGTCCGGAGCTGCCCGTCAGTCCGGAGCTGCCCGTCAGTCCGGAGCTGCCCGTCTGTCCAGCGCCGCCTGAGCCGCCCGTCTGTCCAGCGCCGCCTGAGCCGCCCGTCTGTCCAGCGCCGCCTGAGCCGCCCGTCTGTCCTGAGCCGCCAGTCTGTCCTGAGCCGCTAGAGCCGTCCGTCAGTCAGGAGCCGCCAGAGCCGCTCGCCAGTCAGGAGCCGCCAGAGCCGCTCGCCAGTCAGGAGCCGCCAGAGCCGCCCGCCAGTCAGGAGCCGCCAGAGCCGCCCGCCAGTCAGGAGCCGCCAGAGCCGCCCGCCAGTCAGGAGCCGCCAGAGCCGCCCGCCAGTCAGGAGCCGCCCGCCAGTCAGGAGGCCAGAGCCGTCCGCCAGTCAGGAGCTGCCAGAGCCGCCCGCCAGTCAGGAGCTGCCAGAGCCGCCTGCCAGTCCGGAGCTGCCCGTCAGTCCGGAGCTGCCCTTCAGTCCGGAGCTGCCCGTCAGTCCGGAGCTGCCCGTCAGTTCGGAGCTGCCCGTCAGTCCGGAGCTGACCCTCAGTCCTGAGCTACCCCTCAGTCCAGAGGCGCCCCTCCGTCCAGTGGCGCTCTCTACGATGGTCTTCGGTCCGGGACCCGCTGCGAGGGTCCCCGCTCCAGAGGCGCCACCAAAGCGGGTAATGACTATGGTGGAGTGGGGTCCACGTCCCGCACCCGAGCCGCCGCCGTAAGAAGGCCCACCCGGACCCTCCCCTTCTGTGTCAGGTTTTGCTTGTTGGACATAGGGGTTTCAGGATGGTCAGATGTGTATCTTCGGACGTGGCAATTGATTCAAACATGCTCTTAAAACCTTTCCTAAGTGGCCATTAGGGTTGCACATTTTGGGGAATATTCAGAGGTGGAAACTTTCCGTGGGAATTAACGGAAATATATGCAAATGAATATTAATACCATTTAAATGTAGATGTTTTTTTGCACTGAATATATTTACCATATCATATGGAGAACGAAACATAGACCTTTTACCTTATCATAAGTAGACATAATTGCAAATGATTAAATCCTTCCAATAGAAGTAAAAAACTATTTAGTTACGAATTGAACTTTAATTAAATGATTTCACTCTTCACATGGGCTGATTTCACTGAAAACAAAATAACGGGAATATTGAATGATCCCTAATGATCCATCGCATCTCCTAAAAACATTTTCAACATACATCTGTAAAATGATAGTCTAGAAACTAAAGCTTTGGTTGTCTTCCTCTCAGGCTTCCATGTCTTCTCCCTGGACCTCCTCGATGTCCACCTCTTGAACATCAGACTGAGGCCTCATCTTCACTGTCACTTTCCAATGTTGAGGATGGCTCATTGTCAGGCTCAAAAAGACAAAAATTTGCCCGGATGGCCACCAATTTTTCAACCATTGTATTGGTCAGTCTGTTGCGTGCTTTGGTGTGTGTGTTCCCAAACAAGGACCAGTTGTGCTCTGAGGTGGCTGATGTTGGTGGGATTCGGAGGATGATGGAGGCAACAGGGGAAAGAGTCTCAGATCCACAAAGTCCCTTCCACCAGGTGGCTGATGAGATACAGTGGGGAGAACAAGTATTTGATACACTGACGATTTTGCAGGTTTTCCTACTTAGAAAGCACGTAGAGGTCTGTAATTTTTATCATAGGTACACTTCAACTGTGAGAGACGGAATCTAAAACAAAAATCCAGAAAATCACATTGTATGATTTTTAAGTAATTAATTTACATTTTATTGCATGACATAAGTATTTGATACATCAGAAAAGCAGAACTTAATATTTGGTACAGAAACCTTTGTTTGCAATTACAGAGATCATACGTTTCCTGTAGTTCTTGACCAGGTTTGCACACACTGCAGCAGGGATTTTGGCCCACTCCTCCATACAGACCTTCTCCAGATCCTTCAGGTTTCGGGGCTGTCGCTGGGCAATACGGACTTTCGGCTCCCTCCAAAGATTTTCTATTGGGTTCAGGTCTGGAGACTGGCTAGGCCACTCCAGGACCTTGAGATGCTTCTTACGGAGCCACTCCTTAGTTGCCCTGGCTGTGTGTTTCGGGTCGTTGTCATGCTGGAAGACCCAGCCACGACCCATCTTCAATGCTCTTACTGAGGGAAGGAGGTTGTTGGCCAAGATCTCGCGATACATGGTCCCATTAATCCTCCCCTCAATATGGTGCAGTTGTCCTGTCCCCTTTGCAGAAAAGCATCCCCAAAGAATGATGTTTCCACCTCCATGCTTCACGGTTGGGATGGTGTTCTTGGGGTTGTACTCATCCTTCTACTTCCTCCAAACACGGCGAGTGGAGTTTAGACCAAAAAGCTATATTTTTGTCTCATCAGACCACATGACATTCTCCCATTCCTCCTCTGGATCATACAGATGGTCATTGGCAAACTTCAGACGGGCCTGGACATGCGCTGGCTTGAGCAGGGGGACCTTGCGTGCGCTGCAGGATTTTAATCCATGACGGCGTAGTGTGTTACTAATGGTTTTCTTTGAGACTGTGGTCCCAGCTCTCTTCAGGTCATTGACCAGGTCCTGCCGTGTAGTTCTGGGCTGATCGCTCACCTTCCTCATGATCATTGATGCCCCACGAGGTTAGATCTTGCATGGAGCCCCAGACCGAGGGTGATTGACCGTCATCTTGAACTTCTTCCATTTTCTAATAATTGCACCAACAGTTGTTGCCTTCTCACCAAGCTGCTTGCCTATTGTCCTGTAGCCCATCCCAGCCTTGTGCAGTTCTACAATTTTATCCCTGATGTCCTTACACAGCTCTCTGGTCTTGGCCATTGTGGAGAGGTTGGAGTCTGTTTGATTGAGTGTGTGGACAGGTGTCTTTTATACAGGTAACGAGTTCAAACAGGTGCAGTTAATACAGGTAATGAGTGGAGAACAGGAGGGCTTCTTAAATGACAAACTAACAGGTTTCTGTGAGAGCCGAATATTCAGTTACTGGTTGGTCAGGTGTATCAAATACTTATGTCATGCAATAAAATGCAAATTAATTACTTAAAAATCATACAATGTGATTTTCTGGATTTTTGTTTTAGATTCCGTCTCTCACAGTTGAAGTGTACCTATGATAAACATTACAGACCTCTACATGCTTTGTAAGTAGGAAAACCTGCAAAATCAGCAGTGTATCAAATACTTGTTCTCCCCACTGTATGTTGGCATGACTGCCATATTGCATCTCCATCCCAAAGCCCTTGCTTGAAAGTGTACTTCGCCAGACTGCCAAGAACCTTGCCCTCATCCAGGCTAAGGTGGCGAGACATGGTAGTGATGACACCATAGGCCTTGTTGATCTCTGCACCAGACAGGATGCTCTTGCCAACATACTTGGGGTCCAACATGTACGCTGCGGCGTGTATGGGTTTCAGGGAGAAGTCTTCACGCTTTATGATGTATTTCAGAACTGCAGTTTCCTCTGCTTGGAGCAAGAGTGAAGTGGGCAGGGCAGTAAGGATTTATTATCTTACATCTGCAAGCATAGTCTGAACATCAGACAGGATGGCATTGTATCCCTCAATCCATGCAATGGCTACTGCTATACTGTAGGTTTCAGGATCTTCAGGCTGCTTACCACTCTCTCCCAAAATACATCTTCCAGCAGGATCCTCTTGATGGGGCTGTCCATATCAGCAGACTCCATTTCTTGGAGAGACTCCTTCCCCTCCAGGAGACTGTCAAACATGATGACAACACCACCCCAACGGGTGTTGCTGGGCAGCTTCAATGTGGTGCTCTTATTCTTCTCACGTTGCTTGGTGAGGTAGATTGCTGCTATAACTTGATGACCCTTCACATACCTAACCATTTCCTTTGCTCTCTTGTAGAGTGTATCCATTGTTTTCAGTGCCATGATGTCTTTTGAGGAGCATATTCAATGCATAAGCAGCACAGCCAATGGGTGTGATGTGAGGGTAGGACTCCTCCACTTTAGACCAAGCAGCCTTCATGTTCGCAGTATTGTCTGTCACCAGTGCAAATACATTCTGTGGTCCATGGTCATTGATGACTGCCTTCAGTTCATCTGCAATGTAGAGACCGGTGTGCCTGTTATCCCTTGTGTCTGTGCTCTTGTAGAATAGTGGTTGAGATGTAGTTAAATTCAAAATATAAAATCGTAATATTAAACATTCATGTAAATACAAGTGTCTTACATCGTTTAAAAGCTTAACTTCTTGTTAATCCAGCCGCTTTGTCAGATTTCAAAAAGGCTTTACGGCGAAAGCATACCATGTAATTATCTGAGGACAGTACCCCGCATACAAAAGCATGACAAACATTTTCCAACCAAGCAGAGGCGTCACGAAAGTCAGAAATAGCGATAAAATAAATCACTTACCTTTGAAGATCTTCCTCTTTTTGCAATCCCAAGGTTCCCAGCTACTTAACAAATGGTCATTTTGTTCAATAAATTCCTTCTTAATATCCCAAAAAAGTCAGTTTAGTTGGAGCGCTTGATTCAGTAATCCACCGGTTTCCCTTGTTCAAAATGCATACACATGAATACCAAAGGTTACCAATAAACTTCGTCCAAACAAGTCAAACAACGTTTCTAAACAATCCTCAGGCACCCTAATATGTAAATAAACTATACAAATTTAAGACGGAGAATAGCATGTTCATTACCGGAGATAACGAAGTGCGCGCCCTCACCGACGCGCGCCACAACACTACAGCCAAAATGGGAGCCACTTAGAAAAACTACAAATTCTAGCTAATTTTTCAAAAAACAAGCCTGAAACTCTTTCTAAAGACTGTTGACATCTACTGGAAGCCCTAGGAACTGCAATCTGGGAGGTATTCCTTTGATATACCCATAGACAGCCATTATAATGAGTGGTGAGCTCAAAAAATGTTTTTACAGGATGGATTCTCCTCGGGTTTTCGCCTGCTATATCAGTTCTGTTATACTCACAGACATTATTTTAACAGTTTTGGAAACTTCAGAGTGTTTTCTACCCAATACTACAAATTATGTGCATATACAGGCTTCTGGGTTTGAGTAACAGGCAGTTTACTTTGGGCACATCAGTCATCTGAAATACCGAATACTGCCACCGGCCCACAAAAAGTTAATTATTCCTTCCCCACGAACATTCGACCACCCATCAGAGATGATTGCAATACAGTCTGCTTTCTCTATGATTTGCTTGACCTTCACTTGAACGCTGTTGAACTCTGCATCCAGCAAATGAGTAGAAAGCATGTCTGGTTGGAGGGGTGTGTGCTGGGCGAAGAACATTCAGAAATCTCTTCCAATACACATTGCCTGTGAGCATCAGAGGTGAACCAGTTGCATACACAGCTAGAGCAAGACATTCATCAGCATTTCTCTGACTACGTTCCTCCATTGAGTCAAAAAAACTTCTGATTCACTTCTTTCTTATGAACATTTTATCAAATAGTCTTTGCGATATTAGGCTACTAGGGTTCTTTCTTTGTGTTTTGGTGTACTGAAAAATGCTCTGATGTCTGTCTTTTCTCTGCCATTTTTCTACCTGGCTGGTTGGCTACACACACACAGTGTGCAGGCTATTTACAGTAGGAGATGGGCTTCCATCGTCTACAAGGGTAGCTGTATGAGTTCACCATTTACACAACATATGCTGCAACCTTTTGTATTTTGAATATAGTTTATGTTTTTGTTTTATATTGGCTGGCTTCCCACAATAGCTGAATTTGCAGAGCTAGCGAGCACCAATTTTGTTTCTGTGGTGTTTGCTATAATCTTTGCTATCGTCAGTTTACTCCAAGATCGGCACATAGATGCTTCAAAGTCCCCTGGCTAACTTACTTCCTGGAGAGCAGGGGGTTAGTATCGCCACATTAGAGTGGATTCTGCTTCTAAGCAGAGCAACAGTGCTCTGCTTAGAAGCAGAGGTCAGGAAGGCTCAGGTGAACAAGGAGACTGTTGTTAACTGTATTTTTTTGATGTGGAGAAGGCATATGATATGATATGGAAGGAGGGGTTGTTAATCAAGCTTGATATTATGGGGGTAGGAGGAAGAACGTACAACTGCATAAAGGATTTCCTGTTTGGGTGGGGAAGTCTCTCTCAGACAGCTACACGATGGATAATGGTACACCACAGGGAAGCGTGATTAGTCCTCTGTTGTTCTCAATCATGATCAATGATGTTTACTCTCAAGTACAGCCGGATATTGGGAGGTCATTATTTGCAAATGATGGGGCCTTATGGATGAGAGGAAGAAATGTGCCATATATAGTCAGGAAGGTACAGGAAGCAATTGATGAGGTAGAGCAGTGGGTATTAATGTGGGGATTCATGTTCTCTGTAGAGAAAACTCAGACAGTGTTCTTTACCAGGAGGAAGGTGGGAGATGAGGTATGCTTGAGGTTATATGGAGATGGTGGGGGACTCCATGTACCTTGGGGATACTTTGATGCTAGAATGACCTGGGCAGAACACATTGAGAGAGTGGTGGGAAAGTGTAAGAAGGTACTAAATGTGATGCGCTGTCTGACAGGGTATTTATTTACCTTATTTAACTAGACAAGTCAGTTAAGAACAAATTCTTATTTTCAATGACGGCCTAGGAACAGTGGGTTAACTTCCTTGTTCAGGGGCAGATTTGTACCTTGTCACCTCGAGGATTCGAACTTGCAACCTTTCGGTTACTAGCCCAATGCTCTAACCACTAGGCTACCCTGCCGCCTGCCTCATTAAAGACCATATGTTGCATTGATCCGATCTGTAATAGACTTTGGCAGTATAGCGTATGGTTCGGCAGCCCGTACATCATTGGAAAGGCTAGATGTCATACAGGGACAAGACTCAGAATATGGAGTGGGGCGTTTCGGATGTCCCCTGTGGCTGCACTACAGGTGGAGATGGGGGAAATGCCATTGCAGATTAGGAGACAGCAGCTGGCAATGAATTATTGGGTCAGCCTACAGGGACATGGGGTATCTCATCCTGCGAAAGGGATTTTACAGGCATGCTGGGAACATGAGTGAAGACAGAACACGAGCTTTGGGTGGGTGGGTAATAACCAGGCAAAGGAGATGGGACTGTATGGAAGGGAGTTTAGTCCAACGGTAGCTATCACTGTTATTCCATCATGGCTACTCCCACCTCCAGTAGTAGATCTAGATGTATTGGAGAGACTACAGAAAGATAGGGAGGGTGTTGATCCATCTGATTTGTTTAAGCGACGTCTGGATACTGTGTATCAGAATTTTGTGGCCATATACACAGATGGTTCAAAAGATCCAAGGAGAGGACGTACTGGGTCAGCATTTGTAGTGCAGGAATGTGAGGTGAGAGTCAGGAAACGTATTACAGATCATCTGGCTGTATATATGGCGGAGATGATGGCCATACTGTTGGCCTTGCAGTGGGTGGATGAAATTAAGCTAGAAAGAGTAGTTATTTACTCTGATTAATGTGCAGTGCTGAGGAGTCTCTAGTCCTTTATACCACATAGCAGACAAGACCTGCTTTCATGAGGTGCTACAAAACCATGGCAGGAGTTAACAAATGGGTATACAGATAATATTTACATGGATCTGAGCTCATGTGGGGGTGGAGGGGAATGAGGCAGTTGATGTACTGGATAAACAAGCACTAACTAGTGGGGATGTTGATGTGGTAGTATCAATGAGCAAGGTAGAGGCAAAAAGTATGATATGGACAGTGATAGTGGAGAAATAGCAGGAGCAGTGGAATAGAGATACTAAGAGCAGGCATTTATTTCCAGTACAGAGGAAAGTTGGGGAGTGTAGAACGGCAGGAAAAGACAGAAGAGAGGAGGCTGTATTTCCAAGATTAAGGGTGGGACACAGCCAGTTGAATAAGATCTTACATGTGATAGGAAAGCATCCAACAGGAAAATGTGAGTATTGCCAGGAACCAGAGACTGTGGAGCATGTATTGATACAGTGTGAACATTATTGTAGGGAAAGAGAGAGGGTGAGATCTAGTTTGAGGGAGAAGGGGATACAGGAAATTCGTTTAAAGAGTATATTGAGTAGAACGTCATTAGATATAGTCTCAAATATTTTTTATTTTTTAAGAGCAATGGGGCTGGCAGGTAGGATTTAGTCCCTATCTCTGGCCCACACTCCAGTACAGTAAGTGGCGGTAGTGCACCATAACGTTGAATGCCAACCGCCGATAAACCCCACCCGAAGAAGAAGCGTCTGTGTTCTACGTCAGGGCAGAGTGCGTTGTTGCAGAGTCACTGCGAAGTGGTTCGTGTGTAAACAAGATGTTCGAGAAAGAAAAGTCTCGAACTAGCCAAGTAAATACTGCTTTTGAAAGTAATAATAGATTAGAATGAAACTGAATTGATTGTAGTGCGATGCTTGTGGAAAGCCAAACCTAATCGAAAAATTCAATAACTCGCGTCTGTCGCGAAGACAATCGATGAGACATTGCTAACCGAGTTAGCTACTTTAGCTAGCCACCTCACTGTTGCTTAATAGCTTGCTGCATTTGAGGCCCGTTTGTCGCAGCGCCTGATAGACCCTGCATGTCCAGGCCATCCTCAATCTGGACTGTGGACAGGAGATCCTGAGTTGTGAGTACCCCAATTCTCACACGATGTCAAACTCCGATATTGCCTGGCTAGCTAGTATCCACGTTGATTATTATGGAACTGATGCTCAACTTCATCCACAGCGTAGGCTAGCTAGGAGCAATTCCATGATTTACACTTTAAAATGTACAAAACAAATAGCATTTATTTCAAAGCTTAATAAAACCGTACAACTCTATGCACTAGCAGTACGTTGAACAATTTACAACATTTAAGAAAAACGAATTTACTGGAAGAACTGTGGATGCAAAGTTTGGTGGCTAACGTTAGCTAACGTTTAGAATCTTTATGCAAAAAATCTTCCTTCGTTTTTTTATGCGACGTTTCCCAAAAACTCTTAAATATCTGTACCGAATTAAGATTAAAATATGTCTACAGAAAGAATGGGGTGTCCGCTATATGACACCTTGAGTTTGAAACAATATATTGTTGTTATTGAACTAGGCTACAGTGAGTGAAGTGTATTTACACCTGGTATCAGATTACGGTAACGGAATTACATAATCCACAAAATCTTGTTAAATGAATTTCTTTACTGCCATTTTTTCCTTAACTATAGACTTAAAGAAATTTAAGCAAAGTTTCTATTCCTCAACAAAGTTATTGGAAGTGTTATTACCTTTTTTTCTTATGAAGAAACAGGGGGGAAATTAAGAAGAAATGGGTTTCTTGAAAATAATGTTTTAGGATTTCTTCTTGGAAATTTAACTTTAGGACAGCTAAACCCTTGTCTTGATACGAATGGATACTTTCGTAACCATGAACGTTTTCTTGCGCCACACACAGTTGGCTACCGGATATTTAATTACAGCAAGAAAACTAATTAAACACGCATTATCTAGCTAGCTAGTAATTAACAATATAATACAATATTCTAGAAGTGTTAAATAGCTAGCGCTATCTCGTCAATTTGTAAATAATTTAGCTATGTTTGCTATAATGTCGTTACACGTTAGCTAGCTAACGTAGTTACCTAATTTACCGGTCGCGCAGGCCCTCTACCACCGTCTCTCCTATCATGGACGACACCTTCTCCTCCAGCTGGTCAACATGAATGGTCTCCCAGCACCACCTAATTTTTACGGCGTCCCTTGCCACAGACGCGGCCACTCTCGCCCATCCTCTCTTTTTGGTCTCTGCAGTGAGCCCGCAGTTATCAAGTCCCTCCAATAGGAATCTTTTCCTGGCTGCTATTTCCTCCACCATCACGTCAAGCTCTTGTTTGCTGAAGTTCTTATTGCGCTTTGCTTGGTTATTTATTTTTGGTTTTGATATAGTTAGTCTGATGGCTATAATGTGTGAAATAACCAAATCCTGTCACAGGCTTATTTATTGGTTTCAAGCACGTCACTAATGTCAATGCCAGATAAGATATTTACGAAGTTCCTAAGAACATTTTGAGGAATTACATTTACAAACTATCTTATGAACTTTACATTTTTTCCCTTAAACTTCTTACTTTTTTTTGTAAGTAATGTTTTGTGAATCCGGCCCCTGATCTGTACTACACAGAAATGCATAATTATGGATATGAATGTCATTGTCTTCATGGTGTCTTATCCTGAATAGGTACACCATGGAAGAAATATGCAATATCATTCTTTGCATATATGGGTATTATTCTACACACTGACTATTCTAATCAGCTCTGCACCAAAACAATACCAAATTTGGTTGGACCGGACCACATCTGAACCAATCATAGACATTTCTGTTTCACAAGTTTGGACTGTACAGCCACAGAACAATGAGCCAGATATTTCACGGATGTATACGTGTAAAGCATCCGGTTGACATTTTCAGATATGGTGATGAGAAGAAGCCCAGTGGCCGGCAGTGGGAGATGGAGTGATATGGCTTTTGGCCGACATTCTTCTTATCAATGGAACATTTGATCTCAATACAGTTTGCTGTTCCAAAACTAAGAGTTTTGTACATTGTACCCTTTGCCAAAAAAAAAATACTGTTTAGGAGTGCAAGGGGGGAATTTAGTTATTGGAAACTGGTGTAATTGCGGCCTGCAATTTGGGGTGTTCCCGCATGTGGGCATTCCTACATCTGCAGGAACCCCTCTTTATACTTCTATTGGTAAATGTTTAAGCTAGGACAGGCGGGGGCGCTAATGCACAATAATGTTGGATGCCAGCTGCCAATAAACCCCCCAGAAGAAGGGGCAGGGGCGACAACGATAGCTAGCTAGCCGTACAACGGTAGACGGTGTCCTTCGTCCCTGCCTATCGGGTACTGTTTTCCCACAGTTATGTTAATGATGGCGAGGGCAGGCGGGAGAGAAGGGCACTGTGCTAGCTTAATCATCTAGTCCGGTGCACAGCAGGTGGGAGGCGGGGGAGACACCACAGATAGAACAATGAAACATTTGATCTCAAAACAGTTTTCTCTTCCCAAAACTAAAATCTGTTATGGACAGAGTGGACAACAGTTTGTAGACTTTACCCTTTGACAATGTTTTTTAAAAGTACGTTGTTAAGGAGTGCAAATGCGAATTGACTTATTGCACACGTGCACTTCAGAGTAGAATGTCCCTAGCATAAATATGCAAATGCATGCTATAAGTCACCAATAGGATCTCGCTAGCTCGTGCTTGGCTCAGCCTCCCCCCGCATGCTTTTTCTGCCCACTATGACTCATTTGTTCCCATTTTAAACGATTGGCTGTGGTCTCTTGGTTTAGTTATAAAAATCTTTGGTTCAGTAGAGTGCAGTACAATACAGTTATACTGTACATTTACATTACATTTAAGTCATTTAGCAGACGCTCTTATCCAGAGCGACTTACAAATTGGTGCATTCACCTTATGATATCCAGTGGAACAACCACTTTACAATAAGTGTACTGTATTGAACTCTACTGAACTATATTCTACTTTTCTTGACTATACTGTACAGTGATCTACTTTGCTTCACTGTAATGTGCTGTCCAAACTTGTGAAACACAGACGTCTATGATTGGTTCAGATTTGGTCTGGTCACCAATCATAGATGTCTATTAGGGATGCACCAATATGACATTTTTGGCTGATACTGATATCCTATTTTCCTTGCCAAAAAAAAACGATACCGATATTTGCATTTTTTGCGGCCTTTTGTGCATTCTAGTACAATTAAATAGTTGAAACACACACACACTGACCAAAAAGTAATTTTGTTGCCATTTACGTATATCCGCATTACCAGTAAAACATCAAAACGTATTTTTTTTCACTTGCTATGCTGTTTCGTTGTTAATTTTTTCAGTCTCAACCAGGATTTTGTTACACATGTCAAGCAGTGAAGTTTCAGCTCTGTCTGTCCGTGGCCTCTTCCTCTGTGCGCTCTGTCCGTTTCCATCTTGTCCGGCTGTGTCTAACATTTCGTGTAAACCCTGTTTCTTGTGTGCATCAAAGTAGCGGTCCTTGTACCTAGCATCGAGCATGGTGGCGACACAGTAAAGAGACTCAGAGTGCCACCGAATCGTAGAGTACTTTTGCAGGTTTTAACCCCACGGTATGTGTCGGCAGTTTTGTTGAGCAGGTGTTTCAATGCTATTACGGGGGTATTGCGTCTCCTGCAGACATAGTTGATTAGCTTATTTCTTAAGTCAGTTGTTCGAATGGAGCTAGGAGTGTGTTCATGTTTCCAAGTTTCAAACATGTTCTCACGTGCCATTGAAATGGCAGCAGCGGTATCAGAACCAGCACATTCTTGAGCATGCAATAACGCTTTCCTCAGTACCAAATCCTCATTGACCCACTGTGCTGTCAGTCAGCATGCTCATGGGGCTGACATCGCTTGTCCAAATTTCAGTCGTGAAGCTAATAGCAGTGATGCCCATAACAAGTAGCTCAGGGATGTGTGTTTCAACAATACTGTGTATCTCCGGTAGGGCAACATCTGAAAAATAGCACCTATTTGGTGGTGTGTACCGGGGCTCGAGGTGCTCGACCAGTCGGCGAAAGCCAACATCATCCACGACAGAGAAAGGTTGATTGTCAAGGGCAATGAATTCCATTATCTTGACGTTATTGGATTTCACCTTTGAGTTGTCTTGCTGAAAGTTTCTTACTCTTTCAAATGACTGCTTGACTTGTTTAGTTGTTGGAAGTGTGCGCTTAGTATTTTTCTGCATTTGTTCTGTGTAGCGCTGTCTTTTCCGTGGCGTCATTACGTCATCTACCTACGTTATATAGGTATGCACGTCAGCTTTGACATCGGTTTTGCACATCGGCGCTAAACCAGACATCGGGCCGATGTTGGCATTTTTAGCTAATATTGGCCGATTCCGATATGCTTACCGATATATCGTGCATCCCTAACGTCTATGTTTGGGCCAAATCAAGGCTGTTTTGGACCGGCCCAAAAATAGACGTTTGTGGATGTTGAAATCGAGGCCAGAGCGGACTGACCAAACTTCAACCACTTCAACGTCCATGTTCAGTGGGTGTGGATGCTGGTTACAGTAAGTGGAAAGAGAGGGGGTCATGGGTAGGTGTCAGTAAGAGCTGGTAGAGGTATCATTAACTAGAGAGAGAGGGTTTGTCCAGACTGTTCACACTCGCTTTGACCACCAGATGACTAAAAGAGAAAGAAAACAGTTATGATCTGAACATATTTTAAAATTGTATTTAACCTTTATTTAACTAGGCAAGTCAGTTAAGAACAAATTCTTATTTACAAAGACTGCTTAACCCGGACGACGTCTGGGCCAATTGTGTGCCCCCCTATGGGACTCCCAATTACGGCCGGTTGTGATATAGCCTGGAATCAAACCAGGGTCTGTAGTGACGCCTCTAGCACTGAGATGCAGTGCCTTAGACCACTGTGCCACTTGGGAGCCTAACAGTAGGAGTGGAAGAACAGTAGAAGATGACCCAACTGTGGTTTGTGACTATGATTTTCCATTGTAGCCAAATCAATTGCAGTATTAGTGTATTTTAAAAAAGGAAACAATTTATAGGTAATTTTGTTACCGTTTGGTAACAATTACGAGTTTTAATCACTTAATAAACAAAAAAATTATATTAGTAAAAACACAAACTAATTGGTAGGTTTACCTTGTTACTTCGGTTAACTTTCATTGTCCTTCCTCATTAGGTAACTTTTTGGTAACAGAATTACAAGACACACGTCAATGTTTTTTAAACTTACAGAAGGCAAATAATTTCTACAAAACCAAATATGTGTTGATATTAGTTGGCATGGGTCTTTACATATATTTCTAATACCTTTTAAGACTTTCTGGTAGAGGTTTTGTAAGACCCCTTTTCGATCAGTTTGACCAGAAATCAAAGCCATTACTTACGCCTAATTTTTAAGGGTCCTTGCTATCCGGAATCCTTGGGACATCCCAACTCTGACGTTACCCCATTGAAGTTTGCATTTAAAATGGTACGGGTTAAGTTTAGGCTTAAACTTCTTATGGCTGAAATCCCGTTAACGGGATCGATTTGACAACAGCCAGTGAAAGTGCAGGGCGCCAAATTCAAACAACAGAAATCTCATAATTAAAATTCCACAAACATACAAGTATTACACACCATTTTAAAGATAAACTTGTTGTTAACTTCTTTGGGGTAGGGGGGCAGTATTTTCATGTCCGGATGAAAAGCATGCCCAGAGTAAACGGCCTGCTACAAAGCCATAAAAGCTAGAATATGCATATTATTAGTAGATTTGGATAGAAAACACTCTGAAGTTTCTAAAACTGTTTGAATGATGTCTGTGAGTATAACAGAACTCATCAGGCAGGCAAAAACCTGAGAAAAAATCCAACCAGGAAGTGGGAAATCTGAGGTTGGTCGATTTTCAACTCAGCTCCTATTGAAGATACAGATTGATATTGGTAATGTTGCACTTCCTAAGGCTTCCACTAGATGTCAACAGTCGTTAGAACCTTGTCTGATGCCTCTACTGTTTAGTGGGGCCGAAGGAGAGAGGAATGAGTCAGAGGTCTGCCAGCAGCCACGAGCTGACCATGCGCGTTCACATGATAGTTTGCTCCAGTTCCATTTGCTTTTCTGAAGACAAAGGAATTCTCCGGTTGGAACATTATTAAAGAATTATGTTTAAAAACATCCTAAAGATTGATTCAATACATCGTTTGACATGTTTCTACTGACTGTTACGGAACGTTTTGCTTTTAGTGACTTTGTGACTTTGGATTTGTTTACCAAACGCGCTAACAAAAGTAACTATTTGGACATAAATTATGGACATTACCGAACAAAACAAACATTTCTGGGAGTGCATTCTGACGAAGATCAGCAAAGGTAAGTGATTTATAATGCTTTTATGACTTTTGTTGACTGCATAATATGGCGGATATATTTGTGTCTTGATTGTGCTCTGAGCGCCGACCTCAGATTATTGCATGGTTTTTGCTTTTTCGACATCTGACACAGCGGTTGCATTGAGGAGAAGTGCATCTAAAATTCCATGCATAACAGTTGTATCATTTAGCAAAGTTTATTATGAATATTCCTGTAAATTGATGTGGCTCTCTGCAAAATCAAAGGATGTTTTGGATCTTCTGAACGTAAGGCGTCAAAACTCAGATTTTTGGATATATCCAACCACAGTGTCCGATTTCAAAAAGGCTTTACGACGAAAGCATACCATGCGATTATGTTAGGTCAGCGCCTAGTCACAGAAAAACAGCCATTTTTCCAGCCAAAGAGAGGAGTCACAAAAAGCAGAAATGGAGATAAAATTAATCACTAACCTTTGATGATCTTCATCAGATGTCACTCATAGGACTTCATGTTACACAATACGTGTATGTTTTGTTCGATAAAGTTCATATTTATATCCAAAAATCTCAATTTACATTGGCGCGTTATGTTCAGTAATGTTTTGCTTCCAAAACCGGTGATTTTGCAAAGAGCCATGTCAATTTACAGAAATACTCATCATAAATTTGGATGAAAATACAAGTTTTATGCATGGAATTAAATATATACTTCTCCTTAACTTCTTGAGGGCAGGGGGCAGCTTTTTCACTTTCGGGAAAAATAGCATGCCAAAATTCAACTGCTTGCTACTCATCCCCAGAATATAAGATATGCATATTATTAGTAGATTTGGATTGAAAACACTCTGAAGTTTCTAAAACTGTTTGAATCATGTCTGTGAGAACAACAGAACTTATTCAGAACCATTCAGAATTTGTATTTTTTTGATGTCACTGTCTTTTCAATTAGATTTTTTAGAGACACCAGACTTGCTTGCAGTTCCTACCGCTTCCACTGGATGTCACCAGTCCTTGGAAATCGGTTGAGGTTATTCCTTTGTGTAGTGAAGAAGTAGGGCTATCGTAAATGAGGGTCACATGAAGTAAATTTTTGGAGAGAGTCACGTTATGAAAAAAGTTGCGTCAGTTTGGTTTCTTTTTGTATTGAACACAGATCATCCCGTCTTCAAATTGATCGATTATTAACGTTTAAAAATACCTAACGTTGTATGACAAAAGTAGTTTGAAATGTTTTGGTAAATTTACATGTAACTTTTGATATATTTTGTAGTGACTTGGCGAAAGTTGGAAGCTGTGATTTTCTGGATGAAACGGTCCAAATAAATTGACATTTTGGATATACAGTGGGGAGAACAAGTATTTGATACACTGCAGATTTTGCAGGTTTTCCTACTTACAAAGCATGTAGAGGTCTGTAATTTTTATCATAGGTACACTTCAACTATGAGAGACGGAATCTAAAACAAAAATCCAGAAAATCACATTGTATGATTTTTAAGTAATTAATTTGCATTTTATTGCATGACATAAGTATTTGATACATCAGAAAAGCAGAACTTAATATTTGGTACAGAAACCTTTGTTTGCAATTACAGAGATCATACGTTTCCTGTAGTTCTTGACTAGGTTTGCACACACTGCAGCAGGGATTTTGGCCCACTCCTCCCTACAGATCTTCTCCAGATCCTTCAGGTTTCGGGGCTGTCGCTGGGCAATACGGACTTTCAGCTCCCTCCAAAGATTTTCTATTGGGTTCAGGTCTGGAGACTGGCTAGGCCACTCCAGGACCTTGAGATGCTTCTTACGGAGCCACTCCTTAGTTGCCATGGCTGTGTGCTTCGTGTCGTTGTCATGCTGGAAGACCCAGCCACGACCCATCTTCAATGCTCTTACTGAGGGAAGGAGGTTGTTGGCCAAGATCTCGCGATACATGGCCCCATCCATCCTCCCCTCAATACGGTGCAGTCGTCCTGTCCCCTTTGCAGAAAAGCATCCCCAAAGAATGATGTTTCCACCTCCATGCTTCACGGTTGGGATGGTGTTCTTGGGGTTGTACTCATCCTTCTTCTTCCTCCAAACACGGCGAGTGGAGTTAGACCAAAAAGCTCTATTTTTGTCTCATCAGACGACATGACCTTCTCCCATTCCTCCTCTGGATCATCCAGATTTTCATTGGCAAACTTCAGACAGGCCTGGACATGCACTGGCTTAAGCAGGGGGACCTTGCGTGCGCTGCAGGATTTTAATCCATGACGGCGTAGTGTGTTACTAATGGTTTTCTTTGAGACTGTGGTCCCAGCTCTCTTCAGGTCATTGACCAGGTCCTGCCGTGTAGTTCTGGGCTGATCCCTCACCTTCCTCATGATCATTGATGCCCCACGAGGTGAAATCTTGCATGGAGCCCCAGACCGAGGGTGATTGACCGTCATCTTGAACTTCTTCCATTTTCTAATAATTGCGCTAACAGTTGTTTCCTTCTCACCAAGCTGCTTGCCTATTGTCCTGTAGCCCATCCCAGCCTTGTGCAGGTCTACAATTTTATCCCTGATGTCCTTACACAGCTCTCTGGTCTTGGCCATTGTGGAGAGGTTGGAATCTGTTTGATTGAGTGTGTGGACAGGTGTCTTTTATACAGGTAACGAGTTCAAACAGGTGCAGTTAATACAGGTAATGAGTGGAGAACAGGAGGGCTTCTTAAAGAAAAACTAACAGGTCTGTGAGAGCCGGAATTCTTACTGGTTGGTAGGTGATCAAATACTTATGTCATGCAATAAAATGCAAATTAATTATTTAAAAATCATACAATGTGATTTTCTGGATTTTTGTTTTAGATTCCGTCTCTCACAGTTGAAGTGTACCTATGATAAAAATTACAGACCTCTACATGCTTTGTAAGTAGGAAAACCTGCAAAATCGGCAGTGTATCAAATACTTGTTCTCCCCACTGTATATCGACGGAATTAATCGAACAAAAGGACCATTTGTGATGTTTATGGGACATATTGGAGTGCCAACAAAAGAATTCCGTCAAAGGTAAGGCATGATTTATATTTTATTTCTGCGTTTTGTGTCGTGCTTGCAGTGTTGAAATATGCTACTCTGTTTGTTTACTGATGTGCTATCATCAGATAATAGCATCTTATGCTTTCGCCGAAAAGCTTTTTTGAAATCTGACATGTTGGCTGGATTCACAACGAGTGTAGCTTTAATTTGGTATCTTACATGTGTGATTTAATGAAAGTTTGATTTTTATATCATGTTATTTGAATATGGCGCGCTGTATTTTCCCTGGCTATTGGCCGGTGGGATGTTTGCGTCCCACCTGCCCCAGAGAAGTTAATGCAACTGCTGTGTCAGATTTCAAAAAAGCTTTACAGCGAAAGCACACCATGGAATAATCTGAGTACAGCGCTCAGACACCAAAACAAGCCATACAGATACCCGCCATGTTGTGGAGTAAACAGAAGTCAGAAAAAGCATTATAGATATTCACTTACCATTGATCTTCATCGGAATGCACTCCCAGGAATCCCAGTTCCACAATAAATGTTTATTTTGTTCAATGAAGTCCATCATTTATGTCCAAATACCTGCTTTTTGTTCGCACGTTTAGTTCACGAATCCAAATTCACAAGACACGAGCACTAGGTCTGGCGAAAAGTCAAAAAAGTTACATTACAGTTAGTAGAAACATGTCAAACGATGTATATAATCAATCTTTAGGATGTTTTTATCATACATCTTAAATCTTTTCCAACCGGACAATTTCTTTGTCTTTAGAAATGAAAGGGAATGCAGCTCGCTCTCACGGCTGCGTGCGAGACTTAGCTCATGGCATTCTGCCAGACACCTGACTCAAACAGCTCTTATTCGCTCCCCCGTCACAGTAGAAGCCTGAAACAAGGTTCCAAAGACCTTTGACATCTAGTGGAAGCCTTAGGAAGTGCAATCAGACCTGAAAACCTACAAACCTCAGATTTCCCACTTCCTGGTTGGATTTTTTCTCAGGTTTTTGCCTGCCATATGAGCTCTGTTATACTCACAGACATCATTCAAACAGTTTTAGAAACTTCAGTGTTTTCTATCCAAATCTACAAATTATATGCATATTCTAGCTTCTGGGCCTGAGTAGCAGGCAGTTTACTCTGGGCACCTTATTCATCCAAGCTACTCAATACTGCCCCCCAGCCATAAGAAGTTAAGGGTTAGGGTAGGGACTTCCCAAGGAGCCCAGATAGCACTAACCAATTTTTAAGATGGAAAATAGTTGGAAAATGTATCTATGCCTTCATTTCCCCCAATATATATACTCTTCGCTTTCATTTGACACCCAATTTGATATGAACTTCACATGTTGGTGCTCATGGGTTCATTTTAAATAGAAATGAACCTAGCTAACCGCTAGCTGTGGTGATTGTGATAGCTAGCTAATGAAATCATTGTGCATTGCTGTTGTGGTGTTTTTCTAAACTGGTCTGTGTTTAAGGTCTGCACGCTGCTGTTTGAAAGGGGTTGCTTCGCTGTAGCAGAGCCTATTTGTAAAGCCTATTCACCATATTATGGCCAGAGATGGTTCATATTATTCCTACAAAATCTCTGATTAGGCTATTGCTACTAGCTACAGCGATGCAAACTCGTCACTTTTCGATGATATTTGCTGTTTTGATCTCAACATAGGTCATCCACGTGAAAAGTAAACAGACGCAGAGTGCATCACCCATGGAGCTATAAAAGAACAGGGCGATCAGATCTTCTCCCTGTGTGATCACATTACCTTCTCTGTCGGCTGTGTCATCACACACTCCACGCAACATTGTCCCTGTCTGGGATATTTGGAATGCAACTCGAGGTAAGCAACCTATGGTCAAAATAATGCTGCGGTTATAGTTGATAAGAAGTAAATTATAGTTGCATGTATGTTTCAATAGAGCAAATTATTACACTCAAAGTTACCTTTAGATAGCTGGCGTTAGCTAGCCACGTTAGCAACTAAGATGGCAAGCTAACATTACCACCCGCCAATGAATAATGGTCTATGTTACTCATATTGAAATTGAGTGAGCACTGAATGCATTCCTACGCGTCCTACAAACAGAATATCAGAGTTCAGATCGTAATATGTAATATCAGAACGAGTCCTCCATCCAATATCACGTGTGACAGCTGAGAGTAGCCAGCCGCATCTCCAGCCATTAGCCTACTCAGCTGCTTCTCCCTGTCTGTTCTTTCTGTGCATCTCCATCCATTTTTAAATGTTTTAAAACAGAGCACTGTGACACATGCCTGTGCCTTTGTCACAAAAAAACAGAAGTTTCTAGCCCAAACCCTTGGCGCACATGTTTTATAATATATAAGATAAAAAGCTTTTAAAACTTCTTAGGGATAGGTGTCCTGTCAACGGGACAGTTGTAAATCATGCAGCGCCTTGTGTCACGATCACAGATTTTAGAGAAACAACAAATGTTGTTACATATAAGTGTCTTATATCGTCTGAAAGCTTAAATTATTGTTAATATAACTGCACTGTCCAATTTACAGTAGCTATTACTAAGAATTAACTACTCGTGGGCTGAGTTTTTGGTTTGATATCAAACAACCTTGTTTAGTCATGTTACCTGGCTAGCTAGCTAACAACTTGTTAACTTGGCTATGCACACATTTGAATGGCACAGGGAAACGGGATAGATAGCCTACTCAAAGAGATACTTCAAAGGTAGGATGCATATGCCAATGTAATTCTAAACTAAATCTGAATCAAAAGTCAATGTATTTTACTGGTGTTAATTAATTTCTGTTTGGTGCCTAACTTTTAGGAGCTGTGTGTGTGTGGGGGAGGGAGAGTATGTATGCTCTGTGTGTAAAGGTGTCTGAAGAGTAGGCTAAAGATGGTTTCATGTAGAACCTAGTGTGTTTTCCCCTTATTGCCAAAATGAAAATGCAGATTATTCGTTTTATATTCCTTACTATGTCTGTCCTGCCCAATCACAGGTAGACCTTTTGGATATGAGCAAATCAGCTATTTTCTGCAGTAGCCATTTCTATTATACAGTAAAACGTGTGGAGTTAAATTCAATGTGTTGTATTGAGGAGAGGTGTGAATATCAGGGACAGGTTTTTCTGCGCAGCACGTACGTGCAGAACGTATACAGGGTTCGATACTGCGACAAAAACAGTAGCTTTTGAAGCTATTTGACTTGGCAGTGCGACACACATTTAAAATTGGCCAGTGAAAATAAATGACCTGGTCACATTCGTTTTTGGTTCACAATCCGCAATTTTTTTTGTCATTATGATGTGCAATTGACCATAAATAAACCAACTTTATGAAGCGGCAACAACGGCACGGGAGTGCCCCTGTCTGTGTGTCAGGCCTCAACATACAGGGGAGGTTTTGTAAACCCTTCGATCATCCCCATCAGTGACCCGTTTGGGCCAGTGAACAAAATATTGTAATAATGGTATTTTTAATCTAGGCTATATAATTTTTAAGCTGTTCGTTATGTCGATTTATTTATCACACGCGCTGCTCACATATAGATAATCTGTCTTGCAGAGAGAGCGCGCAACTCTCAAACAGCTGGTCGTTGCATTTTGCGATTTTTCTTTGGTCTCTGGGGAGATAAATCTAGCTAGCTAAATCAGCCATTGGCTAGGCCATCAGAAGCTAGATAGAAGGCATCTGCTGTTCAACGGTATTAGAGCAGAATTTTGGAGTGACAGTGGAATCAACCAATTACATTTTAACCTGTAATGGGTGGGACCGTCTTTACCAAAATGGTTCATTTAAGGATGTAGCTATTCTGTTGCGGTTAAACCATGCCCATTTATTATGACCAAGACAATGTTGAATGTTTGCCTCAACTTGGTTTTCCATACAATGCGTTCCATTAGAAAGGGAACCCAGTTTTTGGTCGCTTTCTCATTTTAGGACATGATACAATAACTCATCAATAACTCTTTAAACATCTCAAATGGCAAGACTGACTAGCTACCACATGTACATACTTCATTAGTGTGTTTGTGTCGGGAGCATGCTTTCTATTTTGTCAGGTAATGCCCACGTTATTGTGACATATTTTATAATGTCATTTTGCCGTGCGGTAGCAGAGAGAACAGTCTATGACTAGGGTGGCTGGAGTCTTTGACAATTTTTAGGGCCTTCCTCTGACACCGCCTGGTATAGGAGTCCTGGATGGCAGGAAGCTTGGCCCTAATGTAATGGGCCGTACGCACTACCCTCTCACCGTAGTGCCTTGTGGTCGGAGGCCAGGCAGTTGCCATACCAGGCAGTGATGCAACCCTCAGGATGCTCTCAATGGTGCAGCTGTAGAATCTTTTGAGGATCTGAGGACACATACCAAATCTTTTCAGTCTCCTGCGGGGGAATAGGCTTTGTCTTGCCTTCTTCACGACTGTCTTAGTGTGTTTGGACCGTGATAGTTTGTTGGTAATGTGGACACCAAGGAACTTGAAGCTCTCAACCTGCTCCTGAGAATGGGGGCATGCTCGGTCCTCTTCCTGTAGTCCACAATCATCTCCTTTGTCTTGATCATGTTGTGGGAGAGGTTGCTGTCCTTGCACCACACGGTCAGGTGTCTGACCTCCTCCCTATAGGCTGTCTCATCGTTGTCGGTGACCAGGCCTTGCACTCTTGTCATTGGCAATTATCTTTTTTATTTTTTCACCTTTATTTAACCAGGTAGGCAAGTTGAGAACAAGTTCTCATTTATAATTGCGACCTGGCCAAGATAAAGCAAAGCAGTTCGACACATACAACAACACAGAGTTACACATGGAGTAAAACAAACATACAGTCAATAATACAGTAGAAAAAAATAAGTATATACAATGTGAGCAAATGAGGTGAGATAAGGGAGGTAAAGGCAAAGAAAAGGCCATGGTGGCGAAGTAAATACAATATAGCAAGTAAAACACTGGAATGGTAGATTTGCAGTGGAAGAATGTGCAAAGTAAAGATAGAAATAAATGGGGTGCAAAGGAGCAAAATAAATAAATAAATAAATACAGTAGGGGGAGAGGTAGTTGTTTGGGCTAAACAGGGAGTACAGGAGGGGACTGAGCACGCACCCGAGGGCCCACGTGTTGAGGATCAGCGTGGTGGATGTGTTGTTACCTACCCTTGCCACATGGGTGGTATGGGTGGCCCGTCATGAAGTCCAGGATCCAGTTGCAGAGGGATGTGTTTAGTCCTAGGGTCTTTAGTTTAGTGATGAGCTTTGAGGGCACTATGGTGTTGAACGCTGAGCTGTAGTCAATGAATACCATTCACACATAGGTGTTACTTTTGTTCAGGTGGGAAATGGCAGTGTGGAGTGCAATAGAGATTGCATCATCTGTTGGGGCGGTATGCAAATTGGAGTGGGTCTAGGGTTTCTGGGATAATGGTGTTGTGAGCCATGACCAGCCTTTCAAAGCACTTTATGGCTACAGACGTGAGGGCTGTGGGTCGGTAGTCATTTAGGCAGGTAACCTTAGTGTTCTTGGGCACAGGGACTATTGTGGTCTGCTTGAAACATGTTGGTGTTACACAGTCAGGGACAGGTGGAAAATGTCAGTGAGACACTTGCCAGTTGGTCAGCGCAGTACACATCCTGGTAATCCGTCTGGCCCTGCGGCCTTGTGTATGTTGACCTGTTTAAAGGTCTTACACACATTGGCTGCGGAGAGCGTGATCACACAGTCGTCCGGAACAGCTGGTGCTCTCGTGCATGTTTCAGTGTTACTTGCCTCGAAGCGAGCATAGAAGAAATTTAGTTTGTCTGGTAGGCTTGTGTCACTGGGCAGCTCGCTTCCCTTTTGTAGTCTAATAGTTTGCAAGCCGTGCCACATCCGACGAGTGTCAGAGCCGGTGTAGTACGATTCAATCTTAGTCTTGTATTGAAGCTTTGCCTGTTTGATGGTTCGTATGAGGGTGTAACAGGATTTCTTATAAGCTTCCGGGTTAGATTCCCACTCCTTGAAAGCGGCAGCTCTACCCTTTAGCTCAGTGAGGAGGTTGCCTGTAATCCATGGCTTCTGGTTGGGGTATGTACGTATGTTCACTGTGGGGATGACGTAATCAAGGCACTTATTGATGAAGCCAGTGACTGAGGTGGTGTACTCCTCAATGCCATCGGAAGAATCCCAGAACATATTCCAGTATGCTAGCAAGACAGTCCTGTAGCTTAGCATCTGCTTCATCTGACCACTTTCTTATTGACCGAGTCACTGGTGCTTCCTGCTTACATTTTTTGCTTGTAAGCAGGAATCAGGAGGATAGATTTATGGTCAGATTTGCCAAATGGAGGGAGAGCTTTGTATGTGACTCTGTGTGTGGACTAAAGGGGGTCTAGAGTTTAAAAAAATTCTCCCTATAGTTGCACATTTAACATGCTGTTAGAAATTAGGTTAAACTGATTTAAGTTTCCCTGCATTGAAGTCCTCGGCCACTAGGAGCGCCGCCTCTGGATGAGCGTTTTCCTGTTTGCTTATGGCCGTATACAGCTCACTGAGTGCGGTCTTAGTACCAGCATCGGTTTGTGGTGGTAAATAGACAGCTACGAAGAATATAGATGAAATGCTCTACCTCAGGTGAGCAAAACCTCGAGACTTCCTTAGATTTCATGCACCAGCTGTTGTTTACAAATATCAAATGTATTTACATAGCCCTTCTTACATCAGCTGATATCTCAAAGTGCTGTACAAATATACATAGACCGCTACCCCTTGTCTTACCAGAGGCTGCTGTTCTATCCAGAAATTGCAGGGCGCCAAATTCAATCAACAGAAATCTCATAATTCAAATTTCTCAAACATACAAGTATTAGACACCATTTTAAAGATAATTCTCGTTAATCCAACCACAGTGTCCGGTTTCAAAAAGGCTTTTCGGCGAAAGCAGAACATATCATTATGTTAGGTCAGCAACTAGTCCCAGAAAGCATACAGCGATTTTTCCAACCAAAGAGAGGAGTCACAAAGAGCAGAAATAGAGATAAATAGAGATAAAATGAATCACTAACCTTTGATATTCTTCATCAGATGACACACCCGGGACAGCATGTTACACAATACATGTATGTTTTGTTCGATCAAGTTCATATTTATATCCAAAAACCTCAGTTTACATTTGGCTTTGCCTCCAAAACATCCCGTGAATTTGCACAGAGCCACATCAATTTACAGAAATACTCATAATAAACATTGATAAAAGATACAAGTGTTATTCACAGAATTAAAGATATACTTCTCCTTAATGCAACCGCTGTGTCAGATTTCAAAAAAACTTTATGGAAAAAGTAAACCATTCAATAATCTGAGTACGGCGCTCAGACAACAAATCAAGCCAAACAGATATCCGCCATGTTGGAGTCAAAAGAAGTCAGAAATAGCATTATAAATATTCACTTACCTTTGATGATCTTCATCAGAATGCAATCCCAGGAATCCCAGTTCCACAATAAATGTTTGATTTGTTCGATAAAGTTCATCTTTATGTCCAAATACCTCCTTTTTGTTAGCGCGTTCAGCCCAGTATTCTAAATTCATGACGCGCGATCACTAGGAGCAGACAAAGTCAAAAAGTTCCGTTACAGTCCGTAGAAACATGTCAAACGAAGTATAGAATCACTCGGATGTTTTTAACATAAATCTTCAATAATGTTCCAACCGGAGAATTCCAATGGAACTCAAGCTAACTCACGTGAACGCGCATGGTCAGCTCATGGCACTCTGGGAGAGACCTTACTCAATCCCCTCTCATTCGCCCCCACTTCACAGTAGAAGCATCAAACAAGGTTCTAAAGACTGTTGACATCTAGTGGAAGTCTTAGGAAGTGCAATATGACCCCATAGTCACTGTGTATTCGATAGGCCAAGAGTTGAAAAACTACAAACCTCAGATTTACCACTTCCTGGTTGGATTTTTCTCAGGTTTTCGCCTGCCATCTGAGTTCTGTTATACTCACAGACATCATTCAAATAGTTTTAGAAACTTCAGAGTGTTTTCTATCCAAATCTACTAATAATATTTTTTTTTTTTTTTTTTTTTTTTTTTCACCTTTATTTAACCAGGTAGGCTAGTTGAGAACAAGTTCTCATTTGCAACTGCGACCTGGCCAAGATAAAGCATAGCAGTGTGAACTGACAACACAGAGTTACACATGGAGTAAACAATAAACAAGTCAATAACATGGTAGAAAAAAAAGAGAATCTATATACAATGTGTGCAAAAGGCATGAGGTAGGCAATAAATCGAATAATTACAATTTAGCAGATTAACACTGGAGTGATAAATCATCAGATGATCATGTGCAAGAAGAGACACTGGTGTGCAAAAGAGCAGAAAAGTAAATAAATAAAAGCAGTATTGGGGGTGAGGTAGGTAAATTCGGTGGGTAGTTTTTAGATGGACTATGTACAGCTGCAGCGATCGGTTAGCTGCTCGGATAGCAGATTTTTAAAGTTGTTGAGGGAGATAAAAGTCTCCAACTTCAGAGATTTTTGCAATTCGTTCCAGTCGCAGAGAACTGGAAGGAAAGGCGTCCAAATGAGGTTTTGGCTTTAGGGATGATCAGTGAGATACACCTGCTGGAGCGCGTGTTGCGGGTGGGTGTAGCCATCGTGACCAGTGAACTGAGATAAGGCGGCACTTTACCTAGCATAGCCTTGTAGATGACCTGGAGCCAGTGGGTCTGACGACGAACATGTAGCGAGGGCCAGCCGACTAGGGCATACAGGTCGCAGTGGTGGGTCGTATAAGGTGCTTTAGTAACAAAACGAATGGCACTGTGATAAACTGCATCCAGTTTGCTGAGTAGAGTATTGGAAGCTATTTTGTAGATGACATCGCCGAAGTCGAGGATCGGTAGGATAGTCAGTTTTACTAGGGTAAGTTTGGCGGCGTGAGTGAAGGAGGCTTTGTTGCGGAATAGAAAGCCGATTCTTGCTTTGATTTTGGATTGGAGATGTTTGATATGAGTCTGGAAGGAGAGTTTGCAGTCTAGCCAGACACCTAGGTACTTATAGATGTCCACATATTCTAGGTCGGAATGTCCAGGGTGGTGATGCTAGTCGGGCGTGCGGGTGCAGGCAGCGAACGGTTGAAAAGCATGCATTTGGTTTTACTAGCGTTTAAGAGCAGTTGGAGGCCACGGAAGGAGTGTTGTATGGCATTGAAGCTCGTTTGGAGGTTAGATAGCACAGTGTCCAAGGAAGGGCCGGAAGTATATAGAATGGTGTTGTCTGCGTAGAGGTGGATCAGGGAATCGCCCGCAGCAAGAGCAACATCATTGATGTATACAGAGAAAAGAGTCGGCCCGAGAATTGAACCCTGTGGTACCCCCATAGAGACTGCCAGAGGACCGGACAACATGCCCTCCGATTTGACACACTGAACTCTGTCTGCAAAGTAGTTGGTGAACCAGGCAAGGCAGTCATTAGAAAAACCGAGGCTACTGAGTCTGCCGATAAGAATATGGTGATTGACAGAGTCGAAAGCCTTGGCCAGGTCGATGAAGACGGCTGCACAGTAATGTCTTTTATCGATGGCGGTTATGATATCGTTTAGTACCTTGAGCGTGGCTGAGGTGCACCCATGACCGGCTCGGAAACCGGATTGCACAGCGGAGAAGGTACGGTGGGATTCGAGATGGTCAGTGATCTGTTTGTTGACTTGGCTTTCGAAGACCTTAGATAGGCAGGGCAGGATGGATATAGGTCTGTAACAGTTTGGGTCCAGGGTGTCTCCCCCTTTGAAGAGGGGGATGACCGCGGCAGCTTTCCAATCCTTGGGGATCTCAGATGATACGAAGGAGAGGTTGAACAGGCTGGTGATAGGGGGTGCGACAATGGCGGCGGACAGTTTCAGAAATAGGGGGTCCAGATTGTCAAGCCCAGCTGATTTGTATGGGTCCAGGTTTTCCAGCTCTTTCAGAACATCTGCTATCTGGATTTGGGTAAAGGAGAAGCTGGGGAGGCTTGGGCGAGTAGCAGCGGGGGGGGCGGGGCTGTTGGCCAAGGTTGGAGTCGCCAGGAGGAAGGCATGGCCAGCCATTGAGAAATGCTTGTTGAAGTCTTCGATTATCACGGATTTATCGGTGGTGACCGTGTTACCTAGCCTCAGTGCAGTGGGCAGCTGGGAGGAGGTGCTCTTGTTCTCCATGGACTTTACAGTATCCCAGAACTTTTTGGAGTTAGAGCTACAGGATGCAAATTTCTGCTTGAAAAAGCTGGCCTTTGCTTTCCTGACTGACTGCGTGTATTGGTTCCTGACTTCCCTGAACAGTTGCATATCGCGGGAGCTCTTCGATGCTATTGCAGTTCGCCACAGGATGTTTTTGTGCTGGTCGAGGGCAGTCAGGTCTGGAGTGAACCAAGGGCTATATCTGTTCTTGGTTCTGCATTTTTTGAACGGAGCATGCTTGTCTAATATGGTGAGGAAGTAACATTTAAAGAATGACCAGGCATCCTCAACTGACGGGATGAGGTCAATATCCTTCCAGGGTACCCGGGCCAGGTCGATTAGAAAGGCCTGCTCGCAGAAGTGTTTTAGGGAGCGTTTGACAGTGATGAGGGGTGGTCGTTTGACCGCGGACCCGTGGCGGATACAGGCAATGAGGCAGTGATCGCTGAGATCTTGATTGAAGACAGCAGAGGTGTATTTGGAGGGCAGGTTGGTCAGGATAATGTCTATTAGGGTGCCCATGTTTACGGATTTAGGGTTGTACCTGGTGGGTTCCTTGATGATTTGTGTGAGATTGAGGGCATCATGCTTGGATTGTAGGACTGCCGGGGTGTTAAGCATATCCCAGTTTAGGTCACCTAACAGAACAAACTCTGAAGCTAGATGGGGAGCGATCAATTCACAGATGGTGTCCAGGGCACAGCTGGGAGCTGAGGGGGGTCGGTAGCAGGCGGCAACAGTGAGAGACTTATTTCTGGAGAGATTAATTTTTAAAATTAGAAGTTCGAACTGTTTGGGCATAGACCTGGAAAGTATGACAGAACTTTGCAGGCTATCTCTGCAGTAGATTGCAACTCCTCCCCCTTTGGCAGTTCTATCTTGACGGAAAGTGTTATAGTTGGGTATGGAAATCTCAGAATTTTTGGTGGCCTTCCTAAGCCAGGATTCGGACACGGCAAGGACATCAGGGTTGGCAGAGTGTGCTAAAGCGGTGAGTAAGGCAAACTTAGGGAGGAGGCTTCTGATGTTGACATGCATGAGGCCAAGGCTTTTTCGATCACAGAAGTCAACAAATGAGGGTGACTGGGGACATGCAGGGCCTGGGTTTACCTCCACATCACCCGAGGAACAGAGGAGTAGTAGGATGAGGGTGCGGCTAAAGGCTATCAAAACTGGTCGCCTAGAGCGTTGGGGACAAAGAATAAAAGGAGCAGATTTATGGGCGTGGTAGAATAGATTCTGGGCATAATGTGCAGACAGGGGTATGGTGGGGCGTGGGTACAGCGGAGGCAAGCCCAGGCACTGGGTGATGATAAGAGAGGTTGTATCTCTGGACATGCTGGTCTCAATGGGTGAGGTCACCGCATGTGTGGGGGGTGGGACCAAGGAGGTATCAGAGGTACGGAGAGTGGAACTACAGGGTCCATTGCAAACCAAAACAATGATAATGATAACTAGCCTGAACAACAGTATGCAAGGCATATTGATATTTGAGAGAGACATACAATAAGGCATAAAGTGATTGCAGGTCTTGATTGGGAGAGCTAGCTAAAACAACAGGTAAGATAACAGCAGCAATAACAGGGTGCTAGTCTAACACAGCAACAACAGGTAAAAATGGCGACGACTAGGCAGAGAGGGTCGGATTAACTACACACAGATCCTGAGTTAAAGCACAGAGCCGACAGATAAAACACAAATAAACAGAATGGAGTACCGTGAATTAATGGACAGTCAAGCATGCATCAGCTATGTAGCCAAGTGATCATAGTGTCCAGGGGGCAGCCGTAGATGGAGCAGGGAGGCCTCCACTAAGCTAGCACGCGGCGTTTAAAGTTAGTAGCCCGGGGGGTGGTCTGCTCAGACGGAGGGGGTCTGCTCAGACGTGGTCGTGTCGACAGAGAATCCAAGCCAGATGGCGATGGCGAAAGAGAGGTTGTGAATTGTAGAATTGTGTTTGCTAACTGGTGCTAGCTTCGTGGCAGTGGCGCTAGCTGCGCTAGCCGCAAGCTAGCTGTGAGGATCAGAAGCAGTGGCTCAGGGATTACGGCAGGAATCCGGCGTTGTTGTCGAGAGACAGTCCGATGCTGGTAAATTGGTGAGTAATATCCAGGCTAATAACAGGGCTGGTGTCTGTGCAGAAGGTAAAAGCTACTAGCAGCGGCAAAAAAAATTGCTAAATTAGCTTGTAGCTGGTATTGTAGCCCAAGAATTCGCTGGTAGACCTCTTCAGCTAGCCGGCAGATGGGCCTAGCTCGAGGCTAGCTCAAGGCTAACTGGTGCTTGCTTCGGGACAGAGGTGTTAGCCAGTAGTAGCCACTCGGTTGCAGCTAGCTAGCTGTGATGATACGGTGTAATTGTCCAGAGCTTGCGTCAGGAATCCGGTGATGTGGTAGAGAAAAAGCAGTCCTATATGCTCTGGGTTGATATCGCGCTTGCAGACTGGCAGGTATTGGCCCGGTATTGAAGCTGGCTGTGTCCGAGTTGAGGGTGAAGACCGCAGCAATGGCTAACTGACTACTAGCTAGTAGCTAGTTATCTGGCTAGCTTCTGATTGGGGTTACGGTTCTAAAGTATAAAAAAATAGCAGGTCCGTACCACATTGGGTGAGGCGGAATGTAGGAATGTATATTCAGTTCCTAGATGGAAAGTGAAATTAAAATATATACGAAATGTATACGAAAAATACGAAGACTATTTACACGGGACAGGACAAAACAAAGACTCGTCCGACTGCTACGCCATCTTGGATTCCAAGGTGCATTTATTAGCAACTGGGACTGAATAGCAGGCAGTTTACTCTGGGCACGCTTTTCATCCAAACGTGAAAATGCTCCCCCCTAGCCCAAACAGGTTAAAACCAGCCAGCTGTATGTTATGCATGTCGTTATTCAGCTACGACTCAGTGAAACATAAGATATTACCGTTTTTAATGTCCCGTTGGTAAGATATACGTGCTCGTAGCACGTCTATTTTATTATCCAATGATTGTACGTTGGCTAATAGGGCTGATGGTAAAGGCAGATTACCCACTCGTCGTCGGATCCTTACAAGGCACCCAGTCCTTCGTCCCCGATATCTCTGTCTCTTTGCCCAGCGAATGAGGTGGATGAGGGCCTTGTCGGGCGTCTGAAATAAATCCTTCCCGTCCGACTCGTTAAAGAAAGAGTATTCCTCCAGTACGGGGTGAGTAATCGCTGTCCTGATATCTAGAAGCTCTTTTCGGTCATAAGACACAGTGGCAGGAACATTATGTACAAAATAAGTTACAAATAAGGCGAAAAAACACAATAGCATAATTGGTTAGGGGATCGTAAAATGGCAGCCATCTCCAAACGGCATTACAAATGTGTTTGATTTAAAGGGATAGTGCGAGATTCAGTCAGGTGAAGGTAGTTTAGCGAGTGATTGCAATGAATGGATGCTAATTGACCTCATAGACTTCCAGTCATTGCGCAAACCTAGTTAGCAACTTCCTTCAAACTGCTCGCAGAACATAAAAATGGTATCAATGAGTTCATCTGACTCTGGGTAAGTAGAAAAATTGCTTAGTTTCCAACATCTCGCACTATCCCTTTAAGTCTGTACCTGTTTAGCGACACATCCCACTTCGGAAGGTATATCCGTAGTCGGTAGATAGTTTTTATTAAATCTGCATCCCTTATATCACCGAGCAGTTCATAAGAAAGTATTTAAGCCAGTCGTTAGATGCTATAGTGTGGGAACATGACGACTTTAGCCAGCATGTCTACCCCTATAACCAACCTTACGCTAGCGAGTCAGTCACTCACATCTTGAGTCAGCAGTAATACCTCTCTAATGAAGTGTTCTTGTTTTATAGCTGGGTGGCTGGTCACTACAACCTCCTCCCACTATGGAGGCAGGAGGAAAAGACTGTGAGGACGAGACCCTACAAACTGCCTTTAAAAAGCTCCGGGTAGATGCTGAAAGGTTCGTAGTACTGTTAATGGCTATTACATTTTCAATTCTTTCACGTTTTAGGTCCTTCCTTACTGGTTGATCTAGGGTCAGTTTCCAGGACTAATGTAATATTTCTTGAAAATGTGAAGTCTCACTTAAGTTCTTCTGCTGTTCAGTATATTGTGGTCTGAGTTTTTGTTGGTTTCTCTAGCTTGCCTGCCAAGCTGCACGTCTGTGAGACCATCACTCCAAGAGTGGTTAGCCGAGCCTTTCTAGAGGGTGCCAAGCCCAAACTAAGCTGCCCCAAGGAGAACTGGCATGGGTAAGGAAAGACCCTCTTACAATCATTGTCCACTGTTTTATAAGTATCTTCTTGCTATGCTTCTCTATTGTCTGTCCCTTTTTATTATTTAAGTATAATAACTTGTAGAACCCCTAGTGCCAAATTCAGTTTTATAAATTCTATATTTGTAAAGTGTACACATTTTGTAATACAATGTAACACATTGTGTTTAAAATGAGTGCAACAAAGGCTGTATAAAATAAATTACACAAATACTGAGCTATATTGTATGCAAAAATGAAATTATATTATTTTATACTAATACAATTGCTCAGAGAAAGAGATTTTGTCTAGCAAGTAATACAAAAAAGAGCCAGCACCCTATTTTACAGTAGGTTAGGGGTTATTTTCTGCTTATAAACCTTTGTTTCAATGCTAAACCCACCACTGGTGTGTGTGTGTGGCCAAAGAGCTCTATTTTCATGTCATCCAACAAATGCTTGGAGTTTGCTAAACGGCATTGGCACTTGGATTGGAACCATTGCTAAGGTCAGATGACATGAAAATAGAGCTCTTTGGCCATGCACACCAGTGGTGGGTTTAGTGTCGAAATAATAAGGATTCGTAAGCAGAAAAGAACCCCATACCTACTGTATAATATGGTGGTGGATCTTTGGATATTGGATATTGAGCAATTTTGCTTCCACTGGTCCTGGTGGAAGGTCAATCCAGTATGAGGACATTTTAGCCAAAAACCTGGTTGCAATAGGATCTTCCAACAAGACAATAACCCCAAGCACACATCAAAATCCACAAAGAAATGGTTAATTGACCATCAACATTTTGCAATGGCCATCTCAGTCTCCGGACTTGAACCCTACTGAAAACCTGTGGTTTGAATTGAAAAGGGCACGCCATAAGATCTGGAAAGATTCTGTATGATGGAATGGTCTAAGATCCCTCCCAATGTGTTCTCCAATAAAACATTTTAGAAAATGGCTCAGTGCTGTTATCCTTGCAAGGTGATGTATTGATAACGGGTGGCAATAATTTTGACCCCTATCTTTTTGAGAGGAAAAAAACGTATTGACTGTTAAAATCGCCATCTGAGCAATTTATTGGTATAAAATAATCATATAATTTTTTAAATGTTGGCATAAAACAGCTCAGAATTGGTATTATTTATTGTATACAATATTTTTTCCCCCAGTTGTCTTTATCAAGGTGTGCCAATAACTTTGGTCCTGACTGTAACCGCCGCAGAGTCATGTCTCAATTGTCTCAAGGCTTAAAAATACATCTTTAGCCTGTCTCGTCCCCTTTATCTACAGTGATTTGAAGTGGATTTAACAAGTGACCTCAATAGGGGATCATGGCTTTCACCTGGTCAGTCTGTCATGGAAAGAGCAGGTGTTCCTTATGTTTTGTACAGTCAGTGTATGTCAGGTTTTCTGTTAGGAAACTGTGGCACCGGACAACTTGACCAGTAAGATTTTAACGGTGCTCAAAATCACATTTAGATGTAATTCATCTTAACAGAATAGAATTATGCCTGTAAAGTTGTTATAAAATAAAGTAGAATGATGTTCTTATACCAACATGACAGGTTCTTATAGAAAAGCAAAACATTGCCCGTTGTGTGTTCATCCCTGCTATAAATCACTTTATAGCAGCAGGTTAGGATAATTCATGTAGCAGGTTAGGAAAATTAGGTTAAGGTTAGCTAAAAGGCAATTTAAATGTATTTATTTTCTAAACTTTTGACGTTAATTTGACAAAAGCTGGGATCCCTTCTAGCCATGACCGGGCCGGCTGTCCCACTCTCCATTCCATCTGCGATTCAGCACCACAAGCAGTTGAAAGAGGACACTCTAGGCAGCCACAAAATTAATACGTTATTAAACTGATGTTGCGCAATCAAATTCAATATCTACATAAACTAAATTCGTTAAGGCTGGTTCATTGAAAAAAGCTTATTTTACAATGTTCCTATGAAACAAGGCCCATGCCATGCATTTATGAAATCACTAGTTTGCAAAGCTCAAATTCTGTCACTCTTTTTACAGCTCTACTGGATGATGTTAATAAATTGTATATTTACTGTAATTTGAACTATCGTGGGGTTGTGTAGTCTACCACGGTATGAATCATAATACCCATAAAACCTATCGGTCAAACACGGAAATGGTTCCAATTGTTTTTCCACCATTCATTTTATCCATTGTGGATTTTAGAAACACCTCAAATAAGGGCTATGTTTCGTGGAGACTTACCCTGGCGTGGCGTTTTGATAACCATTTAAGTCTCCAGGACAAGGTGACTTTTTTTATCAACATATTCGCCTGTATTCAATGTGGCTGTAATAGAGAACTACAAATTCCTGTCTCAAGCTTCAAGTCACTCACCAGGGCCATGATGATCTAGACGAGACTGCCGAATCGAGGCAAAGGTAAGAATCTCTGGATTAACTATCTAATGTTAGCTACATTTAGTAATTAATACATTGGCTAAAATTGTTTCAGTTCACAGAATTGCCAAATGTCTTGGGCAAGTTTTACATTGAAAATGCCTGTTTATCTAGCTAGCTCATGGTTAGCTAGTTAGCAACATTAGCCTGGCTAGATGGCTACATTAGCCGTCTATTTGTCTAGCCATTCAAATGCATGAGAAATTCAGAAAAACAAGTTTAGCTTTCTTTTGGTTTCTATAAACCAACAATAGCTCACTAGTCAGCAGTTTAGCTCGCTAATTAACTAACAAGCTAGCTTAGATGATGAAGCTCTAGGGCTAGGAGTTCTTGATCATGTTTGTTTGCGTCTGTGGGTAGCCTACTTCAAGTACTACTTCTAGCTACCCTAGCTAGCTGTATTATTTTAGTCTGGCATTTTGAGAGGCTTCATAGATGGACTGATTAGCATTCTCTCGAGTCAACAGTGTTCTTACTGTACTGCGGGAAAACATTGATATGTGTGCTGTTACCCTCTGGACAGCAGATCATTAGTATAGGTAGTAGGCAAGGTTATGTAACCGTATTTGGTCCTATCTGCTATGGTGGGCTTTAAGTTCATTGATATTCACACATTTGTTTTTTGAGGTAGAATTACTGTAATGTTAATGACTCCAAATTGCTAACCTTATTTGCACCTTGCTATAACACATGCTCCACTCTCAAGTTGAACTTGTTGGAAATGCTGTGATCACTCATCGTCTTTAATGTTGCGATCCACAGACACAAGATGACCATGATTTGAATGCTGCAACTGAGACGTAATGATGTCGAGGGACATACGCAGAGACCCCGAGTATGACTGGACATGGGCCGGATATTTGTGACCACTACCTACAAGTGGTGCAGAAGCACACCAGCACCCCATTTTATTTTTATTCCATGGCCAACCAGCTCTCTAGCTACCCCTTATTCCACACTGTCTTTTATACCCCATGGTACTTCAACTTCGGACACTTTATAACTCTCTACCCTACCTTCACCCATTCCCCCTATGCTGCTTCCTTCACTTGTTCTTCTCCTGATTTGATAACATCTAGACTCAGTAACACATTTAAAAGTGTTGTGGTGTACTGTTTTTGCTACCGTTTTTTCACCTGTGTAATGCTGCTTATTCTTGGGTTCAGACTGAATGCAGTGGTAAATGTGCTGCTCACAATTGACAGAAGCAACAATGACAAGAAGGGTGTTGATATGGCTGCTAACTTGTTTTGAGTCTTAAGTGCTTATCTCATTTTACATTTTTATATTTTTACATTTTAGTAATTTAGCTGACGATCTTACCCAGAGCGACTTAGTAGTGAGTGCATACATAGTAATTTATATAACACCTACCTTACGCATCTAGTTTTTCCAATTGTAACCCACCCACCAAAATCACAATATGCTGCTTTACATGTTGTATTATTTGTGCTGGCCTAATTCCTAAAATGGGAAACATAGAAGAATCTGTTCGCTCTCAGATAGTAATAATAGTTCATATGGTGCTCTTGGATGTCCCAGGTGTGTGGCATTGATGAATAAATCATTTAATGTTTACTTAACATAACATATACAAATATGAATGTATGTATGAAAGGAATATGTATGCATTGTTTACTATTTTGATTTATTTAAAACAATGTGATTGTTGGAGTTTAGGTGTCTGTGATTCATGGGTGACACTATATGCATTTTTGTCAAATAAATATGTTTATTCATTCATGATTATGGCTATATTCTGCAATGAGTTAATTGGGCTTTGAATCTGCAAACAGAACATGTCAAATTAGATCTGAACTGCTTTAATACAGCAGTGCATTCTGACAGCATTAATTTAAGTAGATTTGACCTTGTTCATATAGTTGGCAGAAATTATAATGGATCAAATAAAGACTTCTGTCTGAAGGAGAAGAGGATCTGGTAAAATAAAGGTATGTTGCTAATATCATCTAGCTAGCTAGATATATATATAGCTTATTTGCAAAAACCGAGTGTAGTATTCATGGAACATTATAAATATCTGACTGCTACTAGGATACTATTCTGTACAAGACCAAATGCATAAATAAAACAACAAATATTAGTTAAATAAAATATGGAACTGTAAATTAAAATGTTCAATATATCTTTGATTTTGGATCAAGGTAGCGTGTCATCTTCTATGCTCGGATACGCCTACCCGTGATATATTTCCCCCTCTTTTCCCGTGACGATTTAAACCCCCTCGGGCAAATAAAAAGTAGGTCTCATACTTTAATATACTTTAATATATTCAGGAGTACAATACAAATTTTCACGACTCTATGTGCATATTTAGTGATATAAAGACGGCCTCATTTCTACATTTGACCAAATGTACAGTTTAAGCTCTTAAATAATTGGGGCGGCAGGTAGCCTAGTGGTTAGACCATTCGGCCAGTAACCGAAAAGTTGCTGGATTGAATGGATTAGCTGACAAGGTAAAAATCTGTCGTTCCTGAACAACGCAGTTAACCCACTGATCCCCGGTAGGCTGTCATTGTAAATAAGAATTTGTTCTTAACTGACTTGCCTAGTTAAATAAATAAAATAAATAAAAACTTGCGGTTACGTGCCGGTTCCTCACTCGTCGCCTCAAATCTCTCATTTTAGGTCATGGATGCTAGCATTTGTTGATTTAGTTGCCATACCTACGAGGATCAAATAAAGAAATGTGTTTTCCTGCTGGTAGACGGAGATCCTTAGTGGAATGAGAAAATGCGTTTATCAGCTGATAAATGTCTGATAAATGCGTTTATCAGACATTCGCCCTTGTAACCAGGAACACGTTTCGTTAATAAAACAAAGAAAACTAGAGACCGCTGCAAGCGTCCGAGGTTAGATAACTGTTTGTGTCCAGCAGCCGACCACGCGTCATATGTTTATACAGAAAGAAAATACCACAACAGAGAAAATTAGCCGTTTTTATAGGACACCTACACGAAACACTGTGTTTTTAAAATCCATGGTGGAAAAACAATTGGAACCATTTTTGTGTTTGACCGCTAGGTTTTATGGGTGTTATGACTCCTCCACTGTGGGGCTCAATTGATAACAACTCTGTTTCCTACTATAGGCAGTTGACTGCCTTGTGATTGCAACATTGTCACTCTCTGATGTGAATAGTTGGCAACGATGTTTCGTTTCCAAGTTCTGCTGAACTGAAAGTCACCAATTGCACATGATACATATCATTACTCTCTCTACTCTAGTGTAGCAATCAATTCCAAATCTTTGGTCCCGTGTGGCTCAGTTGGTAGAGCATGGCGCTTGCAATGCCAGGGTTGTGGGTTCATTCCCCACGGGGGGACCAGGATGAATATGTATGAACTTTCCAATTTGTAAGTCGCTCTGGATAAGAGCGTCTGCTAAATGACTTAAATGTAAATGTAAATGTTTATACTATACATGAGACGGGCGACATATGTTGGTCTTGCCTAGGGCGGCAGCAGAAGTGCTAGAACCAGGCCTGACGAACACAATAAATGGCCTCTAATTTATTTCCAAGCAGCTTGAGGATTTATTAGCCTATGAAGTATATTTGCCTTTGAAGTTGGAGCACAGCGACTGGTATTTCCATCAATTAATAAAAAGCATTCTTTTGCTATGGATATTTTTTTTTTCTGCCGTGGACAATTTGACCAGCAATTATACTTTTTTTAGCGGCCAAAAGTAGTTTTTCCATCTAACGGAAAACCTGGTGTGTGTGTATGTGTATATATGGGTATCTGTGTATATTTTGTGTATGTGTGTATATTTTGTGTGTGTGTATATACACACACACTCACTCACTCATTCACCGGTCGAAAGTTTTAGAACACCTACTCATTCAAGTTTTTTTCATTTTCATTTTTAAAATGTTCTACATTGTAGAATAATAGTGAAGACAAACTATTAAATAACACATATGAAATCATTTAGTAAACAAAAAAGTGTTAAACAGATTAGATTTTAGATTCTTCAAAGTAGCCACCCTTTGCCTTGATGACAGCTTTGTACACTCTTGGCATTCTCTAACAGCTTCATGAGGAATGTTTTTCCAACTGTCTTGAAGGAGTTCCCACATATGCTGAGCACTTGTTGGCTGCTTTTCCTTTACTCTGCGGTCCAACTCATCCCAAACCATCTCATTTGGGTTGATTGTGGGTGATTGTGGAGGCCAGGTCATCTGATGCAGCACTCCATTTCTCTCCTTGGTCAATTAGCTCTTACACAACCTGGAGGTGTGTTTTGGGTCATTTTCCTGTTGAAAAACAAATGATCGTCCCACTAAGTGCAAACCAGATGGAATGGCGTATCGCTGCAGAATGCAGTGGTAGCCATGCTGGTTAAGTGTGCCTTGAATTGTAAATAAATCACTGACAGTGTCACCAGCAAAGCACCATTGCACCTCTTCCTCCATGCTTCACGGTGTGAACCACACATGTGGAGATCATTCATTCACCTACTCTGCGTCTCACAAAGACACGGTGGTTGGAACCAAAAATCTAAAATTTGGACTCATCAGAACAAAGGACAGATTTCCACCGGTAAAATGTCCATTGCTTGTGTTTGTTGGCCCAAATAAGTCTCTTATTATTGGTGTCCTTTAGTAGTGGTTTCTTTGCAGCAATTTGACCATGAAGGCCTGATTCACGCAGTTCCCCATGAACAGTTGATGTTGAGATGTGTCTGTTACTTGAACTCTGTGTGATTCATTTATTTGGGCTGCAATCTGCGGTGCAGTTAACTGAAATGATCTAATCCTCTGCAGCAGAGGTAACAGAGTCTTCCTTTCCTGTGGCGGTCCTCATGAGAGCCAGTTTCATCATAGTGCTTGATGGTTTTTGCGACTGCACTTGAAGAAACATTCTTAACATTTTCTGGATTGACTGACATATCTTAAAGTAATGATGGACTGTTGTTTCTCTTTGCTTATTTGAGCAGTTTTTGACATAATATGGACTTGGTCTTTTGCCAAATAGGGCTATCTTCTGTACAACACAACTGATTGGCTCAAACGCATTAAAAAGGAAAGAAATTCCAAAAATTAACTTTTAACAAGGCACACCTGTTAATTGAAAAGCATTCCAGGTGACTACCTCATGAAGCTGGTTGAGAGAATGCCACGGGTGTGCAAAGCTGTCATCAAGGCAAAGGGTGGCTACTTTGAAGAATCTCAAATATATTTTGATTTGTTTAACACTTTTTTGGTTACTACATGATTCCATATGTGTTATTTCATAGTTTTGATGTCTTCACTATTATTCTACAATGTAGAAAATAGTAAAAATAAAGGGAAACCCTGGTATTAGGTGTGTCCAAACTTTTTACTGGTTCCGTATACAGTTGAAGTCGGAAGTTTACATACACCTTAGCCAAATACATTTCAACTCAGTTATTCACAATTCCTGACCTTTAATCCTAGTAAAAATTCCCTGTCTTAGGTCAGTTAGGATCACCACTTTATTTTAAGAATGTGAAATGTCAGAATAATATTAGAGAGAATGATTTACTTCAGCTTGTATTTCTTTTATCACATTTCCAGTGTGTCAGAAGTTAACATACACTCAATTAGTATTTGGTAGCATTGCTATGAAATTGTTTAACTTGGGTCAAACGTTTCAGGTAGCTTTCCACAAGCTCACCACAATAAATTGGGTGAATGTTGGCCCATTCCTCGTGACAGAGCTGGTGTAACTGAGTCAGGTTTGTAGGCCTCCTTGCTCGCACACGCTTTTTCAGTTCTGCCCACAAATTTTCTATGGGATTGAGGTCGGGGCTTTTTGATGGCCACTCCAATACCTTGACTTTGTCGTCCTTAAGTCATTTTGCCACAACTTTGGAAGTATGCTTGGGGTCATTGTCCATTTGGAAGACCCATTTGCGACCAAGCTTTAACTTCCTGCCTGTCATGTCTTGAGATGTTGCTTCAATATATCCACATCATTTTCTCTCTCACAATGCCATCCCTCCTGCAGCAAAGCACCCCACAACATGTTACCACCCCCGTGCTTCACGGTTGGGATGGGGTTCTTCGGCTGGCAAGCCTCCCCCTTTTTCCTCCAAACATAACAATGGTCATTATGGCCAAAACAGTTCTATTTTTGTTTCATCAGACCAGAGGACATTTCTCCAAAAAGTATTTGTCCCCATGTGCAGTTGCCAACCGTAGTCTGGCTTTTTTATGGCGGTTTTGGAGCAGTGGCTTCTACCTTGCTCAGCGGCCTTTTGGGTTATGTCGATGTAGGACTCGTTTTACTGTGGATATAGATACTTTTGTACCTGTTTCCTCCAGCATCTTCACAAGGTCCTTTGCTGTTGTTCTGAGATTGATTTGCACTTTTCGCACCAAAGTACGTTCATCTATAGGAGACAGAACGCATCTCCTTCCTGAGCGGTATGACGGCTACGTTGTCACATGGTCTTTATACTTGCGTACTATTGTTTGTACAGATGAACGTGGTACCGTCAGGCGTTTGGAAATGCCTCTCAAGGATGAACCAGACTTGTGGAGATCTACAATTATTTTTCTGAAGTCTTGGCAGATTTCTTTTGATTTACCCATGATGTCAAGCAAAGAGGCACTGAGTTTAAGGTAGGCCTTGAAGTACATCCACAGGTACACCTCCAGTTGACTCAAATTATATCAATTAGCCTATCAGAAGCTTCTAAAGCCATGACTTAGCTTAGAATTTTCCAAGCTGTTTAAAGGAACAGTCAACTTAGTGTTTGTTAAACTTCTGACCAACTGGAATTATGATACAGTGAATTATAAGTGAAATAATCTGTCTGTAAACAATTGGAAAGATTACTTGTGTCATGCACAAAGTAGATGTTCTAACCGACTTGCCGAAACTATAGTTTGTTAACAAGAAATTTGGGGAGGGGTTGAAAAATGAGTTTTAATGACACAAACTTCCGACTTCAACTGTATGTACATTTTTTATTTTTGCCGAGACGCGCTTTTAAAGGGATTGTGCGATATTCTGGCAACAAAGCCCTTTTTCTACTTACCCAAAGTACGATGAACTCATGGATACCATTTGATATTAATTAGCTTTAGTTCAATTGCTAACTAGCGTTATTCGCTAATGCTAGTTAGCAATGGCTTACGAAACTACCTTCAACATCCTTCAAACTGCACGCAGATCCCTTCAAAAGGTAACCATGAGTTCATCTGACTATGAGTAGTAAAAAATCTATCACTATCCCTTAACATCAGAGTGACAAGTTACAATGTATATTTGTAGAAAACGGAGCGAGCATTAGCATAAATGAGAACCACGAGCACACAATCACCGCTTGCTCCTCATCTCCGTACAGTACAGTGGCGCTCATCAGTTATATTTCAGATGGTGTCAACACAATATGTATTTTCATTCATTTTGTTTTTGTTGCCATGTAGAATGTCCTTTCAAAAAGTCACCAGAAGTGACCTACAAAAAAATGATCTTGGCTGGGCATGCCCCTGGGCCCCCAAGCTTCCTTTGTTACCATTGCTGAAAAGAATCCTAGGGAAAACACTAAAACTCAATTTTTTCAGCTGAAACAATAACTGATTTAACACACAGCAGCGGCTAACATCTCACACATACTGTATTCTGGAATACCAAAAGGAACGTAACGCTGCTGTGTTACAGTGAAATCTGTCAACTTGTCAATTTATAACTTCATTTTTTATCAATGTCATTTATGGCTAACCCCAAAGATCCAAATATATTCTGATTCCATTCCTTCACTCTGATTCAAATAATTTTGGTTGATTTGAATATTCGCAAAATAATATTTTGCCAAGAGCAACGGGCGCAAATCTTTGACAAATATTCGTAAGAAATGACTAATCTGATTCGAATCTCAAAATTGTGATACATGGACAGCCCTAATGTCATTACACAAGTAAACAATGTCTCATACCAAACAATAGATTCAGTTTATAAACTCAGTTAATAAGACATGACCACCAGTGGCAGTGTGAACCAAAGATATTGCAGAGTGAAAGCAATGCAAAAGGCAGCATTTTAAAGCAACCACACAGAGCATCTGCGCATGTGCAGGGAAGTATGGTCCACTCTTCTGCAACTTGATAGCTGCATGACAAGAACTGCAAAGGAGATTAGCATCTTGCTACGTGCTCTTTGTTGCTGCGGAAGTCAACCAAGTACAGTTAATGTTTAATTTGTACCATTTTAAAGACTCATCAACATTCAAAATCATGTTTTTCATGAAATGTTATGATATTTAGATGACAACAAATCACACTATGATGACCAAAGTGTGAAAAATGACTGTTGCTTCTATATTGATAACGTTTGATCATAAAGTTACTGTTCCACCCCCAATGTCAAACACTTGGATTCACAAGGTGGGATTATTAATACACCAATGGTAACATTATCTTATCTAATTTTAGAAGTACTGCCTTGTAACCAACATCCGCGAAGCGTGTTTGCAGAGGGGTGAGGTTTATATAGCAAGATAGCTATTCTACTGGTGCCAAAATTTGACTGTAGGGTGTCAGCAAATTATAATTAAAACTTTACACTATTCGGCTAGATACTTATGTTTCCCTTTTCATTTGTGTATGGTGTTAACTAGTTACTGGCTAGCTCGGTATTCAGCCAGCATGGAACAAAAGGGCGAAAGGGTCGTTCTGATGCAGTTGTCAGTGCTGCTATGAACCGCATCACAAGAGACATGCCAAACAAGTGGTGTATAAAAAAAATTGACATCATTGATGCAATTTCAGTGTTTGAGTTGCTTTGTGTATCACAAAATTTGCTTGAGATGATTTTACTGCAACTGTTCACTGCATCCACTTTTCTTGACATGGGCATTTCAAAGAGCTGTCACTCAAGGCGAGATCATGAGTGTAAGCTCCCCGCCCACTCAGCCTATCTTTTAAAACTTCCTGGTAGTTAGCCATGAGACAGAGTGCTTTTTCTCATTTTCAGCATTTCTATTCCCCCAAAATATTATGCGTTTTATTTTAGTGACTCAAAAGGCATGGTAATCAGAATGACTGTTTGGGTTCATTTTTATTTTACCATCATAGTTATGTTTGGTTTTTACATTTTTGTTTTTCTATGTAGTAGTTGTATGAGGAAGACGTCAAGAGGAGCCGTGAGAAGCCAAAGACGCCGGAGATCCAAGTCTCCCATTCTCCATCCTCCAAAGTTCACCTACTGTGCTTCCAAGATGTCGCCCTTACCTGGCCACCTGAAACACAAGAGCCTGCCAGAGGCTGAGGGTTGCAGCTCCTCCCTGGAGATCCCCGCCAAGAAGGAACTGCTCTCCTCGGGCCACTCCTCCCCTGTGTTTGGCGGTGCTGGCTATGAGCCCCACACCCCCGCTGCCTCTGGGGAAGGCCCCACAGCCAGGCTGGAGGGCAGCCCCAGACAGCCCCTGTCTGACGACAAGGGTGTCCCAGAGGCAGCTCACTGCGTAGGGGCTGAAGCCAAAACAGGAGCTGTGCCCTCTGACTTCAGGTCCCTGTCAAAGCTCCACGAGGGCGGGGGCCCGTGCCCCTGCGCTCAGAGCGAGTGCCAGTGCCCCGGCTGGCAGGGCGTAGAGGTCTACTCCTTCACGGGCCTCCGTAACATCCTCTCAGAGTGCGAGAGGAACCTGGCGAGCCCAGAGGATACGTCCCAGACCTCCCTGCAACAGAGAACTCAGACCGATGGGTCCACCACATCAACCTCCCCGCGTTCCTGTTCCGAACAGGCTCGGGCCTATGTTGATGACATCACAATAGAGGATCTTTCTGGTTACATGGAGTACTATCTTTATATTCCCAAGAAAATGTCACATATGGCAGAGATGATGTATACTTAAATAAGTAATGGAAAAAATATATACATTTTGGGGGGTGGCTTAAGGAATGGTTAGGCATGAAGTAATTTAAATAAGGTTTAACTGTTTATTTCCCCAGTTTCTCCATTCTCTTCTTTGCAACTCCAGTACCAGAGCTGAAAGACGCATTGTATTTTTCTTATTACTTTTGAATTATTTGTTTTCTTTGGTTTTCATGATTGTCCTTATTTCTGGTTGACAAATGAAGTTGCCAAAGCTCTATCGCAAAAAGTGCAGGTGGGATTTGTTGGTATATGCAAAGCAAACTTGTAATGCCAAGTGTGATTGTTTTCCACGGCCAAAGAGGTTAATTGTCTGGAGTTTCCATTTCACTCAATAAAACATTTTTGTTGAAAACAGATGTTTGCCTTTGTCACACTTTATTTTTACCACTATTATCCCTTTGTGTTTATTGTTTGATTCATATGCTGTAGTTCCAAGCATATTGTTTATGCTGCAAAAACGGAGAAGCTAGAGCAAAGAATTGTGCCCTTTTTGTGATAGAAGCACCACATTTCACCCAACCAGATCCATGGGCTCATATTGGACAGGTTCCACATGTATTTTTTTCTAAGAACTCGAGGGAATAGCCAGTAGTTTGATCAGGAGAGCAGCTCCTTCATGGCGGGGGCTGCAGCCCTCAGCCTCTGGCAGGCTCTTGTTTCAGGTGGCCAGGCGGGAGCGACATCTTGGAACCACAGTAAGAATGTCTTACAAAACACTTAAAACTTTTCATAAATATCACTTGACATTGACTACTAAAGCCTGAACTTTAATGCAAAATAAATAATGAAGGGGCTTGAAAAAACCTGGCACACTGAAATGCTAGAGCCCATTAAGACCCTAAATAAGAAATTGGTTCTATTATGTCTACTGTAAATGACTGAGAAAACTATTTCTTGAAATCAATGCAGTAATATGATATTCTGTCAGTAATATTGTAGGCTGGAATTTGAAGTTATTAGGAACCCCATTAACTGATGCCATGGTGCCAGCTAATCTTGTTGTGGTCCAACACATCAATAAAAACGCTTACATTTTACATTGAAGACATTACAAACGTTAACAAATAGATATTAGAGACAGATAAAATACCTGACAGGTAGCAAACACATTTAACATTTAAACCTATGCATTAGGAGTTTTTGTATTATTTTCTTGAAGGTGAATTTACTTTTTGTAGGCTGGGATGAGCCTTCGGTGAGATACAGGGCCAATTGCAACCATCGAAAGCCACCAGATCATCGCCAGCTGATCTCTCAAACCATCAATATGCTCTAAAATCACCTGCACAGTTGCACACTCCAATAAACTATTTCCTCGTTTACCATGGCAAATCTACTGTGGAAATTTACCAGACACGTTGTGTGAATGGAAAACTTTATGGTGTAGCCAACTTATTATTTTATGAAATACAGGACGACTACTTCTATACTTATACTCCAGTAAGTATTTTTACAATCATCAGCCTTGCAGTTTCCAATGTTCCTGATAGGTTGATATTTCATTGGGGGAAGGAGAAGAGCACAACGGCTCTCCCGTTTAAACCTAGATAGTTTGTGTGTATCTATTGATATGTAGGCTACGTGTGCCTTTTTTAAAATTGATGTAGTTCTGTCCTTGGGCTGTTCTTGTCTATTAATGTTCTGTATTATATCATGTTTTGTGTGGACTCCTGAAAGAGTAGCTGCTGCTTTTGCAACAGCTAATGGGGATCCTAATAAAATACCAAAATACCAGGTACCAGGTTCTGGTATCTCAATGACTTGACACATTAACAAAGACTGTATTCAGTACGCCGATTCTGTTGCAAAACGTTTCTTAAACCGGAAGCAAACGGAATGAAACGGGGAGGGACCTACCTGAATCTTTCCAATAGAAACTTGTTTTAGTTTGGACTAATGATTACACCCCAGGGGCCTAATTTATAAACCGTGCATACTTACAACATACACCCCAAAATGTGTGTGTGCCAGAAGTTGGCATTTATAAAAAATGTACTCAGCTCCCCGCAAACTTTAGACCATGCGTACGCACATCTAGCCTCGTACGAAACATCCTGATCTAGCGAGCTAACATTCTGTTTCGTTACACGGATACAGTCTGGCTGATGCACAAACCATGTAAATACACGGCGAGCTGTGACCGATGATTTATATATACAGCATTGGCTGTGACTCACTGTTCTGAGGTGCGCTCAGTTCGCTTGAACGTTTGCTACATTGCGGAACGGTTTGTACTGAGCTAAACACTTCCCAAAAACGTTATTGTATGTTATTGAACAGACTTTGAGGTACGTTTGGTGGGTGTGGCGAGGTGTGGCTTGAAGCAATGAGTGATGTATTTTAATTTTGAGCGAGATTCCAATTGGAGCGAGATTCCCAAAGGCTGGACCGTCGGCCTTTTCGCCCATTCCAATTTCACTGCAGTAGCGCTCACTTCACGGGGTGGCAGGTAGCCTAATGGTTAGAGCGTTGGGCCAGTAACCGAAAGGTTGCTGGGTCGAATCCCCGAGCTGACAAGGTAAGAATGTCATTCTGCCCCTGAACAAGGCAGGAACAACCCACTGTTCCCCAGTAGGCCGTCATTGTAAATAGGAATTTGTTCTTAACTAACTTGCTTAGTTAAAAAAAAAATATATATATATATATATTCATTTTCATAAAGAAACTGATAAACACACAGGACCAAGAGCAAAAGAGGGAGTGCGGTGATGTAGTGTTCATAACTAAATAATCATTGTGGAATCTGAAAAGACACATACCCGAAAGCATGATGTTGTACTTACTATGTGCACATGATAAAAGAAAGGAACGAGGTGGGTGGAAGTGTGTCATTGTAGCAAAGTATTTAAAAAAAACAAAATCTGATCTCTTAAATGTTTAGTTCATTTTTGTTGTATTAACTTTACAATAGGTCATAATTGAGTTTGGCACAAAACGCCTAGCATATTCCCACGTACAAAGAGTTTTATGTTTTGATTGGGTTATTTTGCCTAATAACCTTTAGGCCTACCTATAGAAAAAAAAACTCTACATCTCTGCCTAGAGTGGCCAAAAGAGTGTTTAGCATCCCCAGTGGCTCTGCAAGTGTGGAGAGGGCATTGCATATTGCATGAGCTCGAAGCCACAGACCAGCCAAATGTGTGTTTCAAAAAATGAATTCAAAGGCACCAGTAAGTAATTTTTCAATTAGTTTGTAAATTACAGCTTATATTTAGCCTAAATAATTCATTTTTGTTCCTTCTTAGGCTCCCTGTCTGGCTACTGACCTGTTTAGAGTGTGTATATGCTGTTTAATATGATGTAGCCTATTTGAAATTATGCTTCTTACATTCACCTTTTCATGTTTATTCAAATACTTTTCATTCAAATCCATATGGTTTGGTTTCGATACTTCAAAACCAAGCGGTCGGTCCAGGTCGTCACAAAAATAGATGTTTGGTTAAATTGTGATTTTAATGAATGGAGGGTATTCAGAATGACTTTTTGATTGGTTGTCATATGCACACTATTTGCAGGCACATGCTTCCTCGTAAATTTGAAACGAACCCACTAGAGAAGTAAACAAGCCAAGCTAAAGTTAGGCTACCTGCCTAGCCAGCCTAGCTAACTAAAACTGGGGCGAAAAACTCAGCGATGGACCTTTCTGAAAAGGAGAGATAACACTGCCACATAGTAATGACCAACTTGAAGCATTTCAAGCCTTTTGTGCGAGGTGAGTATGTATTGGCGGTCTTGCCAACGGGCTTTGGGGAAAACTTTAATTTACCAGTTAGCTAGTTGTAATCTTCAAAAAGCTAGTAAAACAGCCTCCAATTCTGATAGTCGTGTCCCCGTTATAGGCTTTGGTGGACAGATGACCAAATCTGCAAGGCGACAGTCCTTGGTCTCAGAAAAGTAGTGATAGTAGCTCGCCTAGCGTAATAGCGACTACTGAATCGGCTCCCTGACTCATCTATTGCTACTCATTGGACCCTATGATCACTCGGCTACACATGCCTGTCTCTAATGTCAATATGCCTTGTCTATTGCTGTTTTGGTTTGTGATTATTGTCTTATTTCACTGTAGAGCCCCCAGCCCTGCCCAATATGCCTTAGATAGCCCTTTTGTTCCACCCCGCACACATGCAGCGACCTCACCTGGCTTAACTGGTGCCTCTAGATACGAAACCTCTCTCAACGTCACTCAATGACTAGGTTTTCCTCCACTGTACTCACATCCTACCATACCCTTGTCTGTACAATATGCCTTTAATCTATTCTTCCACACCCATCTGCTCCTTTTACTCTCTGTTCCGAACGCACTAGACGACCAGTTCTTATAGCCTTTAGCCGTACCCTTATCCTACTCATCCTCTGTTCCTCTGGTGATATAGAGGTTAATCCATTCCCTGCAGCCCCCAGCACCACTCCCATTCCCCAGGTGCTCTCATTTGTTGACTTCTGTAACTGTAAAAGCCTTGGTTTCATGCATGTTAACATTAGAAGCATCCTCCCTAAGTTTGTTTTATTCACTGCTTTAGCAGGAGGTGCTCTTATTCTCCATGGACTTTACAGTGTCCCGGAACTTTTTGGAGTTTGTGCTGCAGGATGCAAATTTCTGTTTGAAAAAGTTAGTCTTTGCTTTCCTAATTTCCTAACTTACCTGAAAAGTTGCATATCGCGGGGGCTATCCGATGCTAATGCAGTACGCCACAGGATGTTTTTGTGCAGATCAAGGGCAGTCAAGTCTGGAGTGAACCAGGGGCTATATCTGTTCTTAGTTCAACATTGTTTGAATGGGGCATGCTTATTTAAGATGGTGAGGAAAGCACTTTTAAAGAATAACCAGGCATCCAAAGTAAAAGGAGCAGATTTCTAGGCGTGGTAGAATAGATTAAAGGCATAATGTACAGACAAGGGTATGGTAGGATGTGAGTACAGTAGAGATAAACCTAGGCATTGAGTGACGATGAGAGAGGTTTCGTCTCTAGAGGCACCAGTTAAGCCAGGTAAGGTCTCCGCATGTATGTGGGGTGGGACAAAGGAGCTATCTAAGGCATTTTGAGCGGGACTGAGGGCTCTACAGTGAAATAAAAAAGTAAGTACTAGCCTAGACAGCAGTAGACAAGGCATATTGACATTAGAGAGAGGCATAAAGCAAACACAGGTGTTGATCAGGAGAGCTAAGACAACAGCGGGTAAATGGCGATGAATGGGCAGAGCGGGTTAGTTAGGTACATACAGGACCTGAGTTCGAGGCTGGGGCCAACAGGTAAACAAAATGAGGTACCGTGTTATTGAAACAGTCCAGGGGGCATCAGCTGTGTAGCCGAGTGATCATAGGGTCAAAAGAGCAGCAATCGGTGAGTCAGGGTGTCGTTCGGTAATCACTACTACGCTAGGCGAGCAGGGGACACAGCGTTCAGAAAAACTAGCGGGCCAGGGCTAGTAGATGGTTCTTCGGCGACATCGTAACAGAATAGCCTGTTGAGGCCCCACTCGGACGGTTACCTCGGTAGACCAGTCGTGATGGATTGGCGGGGCTCCATCTCGGCAGTAAAAGGGTCCAGGCCAATTGGCAAAATAGCTATTGTAGCCCAAGAATTGGCTAAAGGACCTCTTCGGCTAGCCGGGAGATGGGCCTAGCTCCAGGCTAGCTCCAGGCTAACTGCTGCTTGCTTCAGCACAGAGACGTTAGCTAGGAGTAGCCACTCGGATAGCAGCTAGCTAGCTGTGATGATCCGGTGTAAAGGTTCAGAGCTTGTGGGAGGAATCCGGAGATGTGGTAGAGAAAGCAGTCTGATATGCTCTGGGTTGATATTGCGCTGTGCAGACTGGCAGGAATTGACCAGGCTGAGGCTGGCTGATGTCCGAGTTAACGGTGATGACCGTTTGCAGTGGCCGACTAGTAGCTAGTTAGCTGGCTAGATTCTGATGGGGGTTCTAAAGTGTAAAAAATAGCAGATCCGTACCACATTGGGTGAGGCTGGTTGCAGGAGAGTATGTTCAGTACGTAGGTGGAAATTGAGATTAAAAATCCCAAAAATATATACGAAATATATACGAAGAAAACAATATATATATGGGACGGGACAAGACAAATAGACGTCTGACTGCTACGCCATCTTGGAAAGAATAGAAGGGACCTTGTCATTAATCCACTGTAAGAGGATGTTTTTCCTCGCTGTGAAGGTAAGGATGTTGTAAAGCCTCCTCTTACCCACAGAAGTAATATGCCTACAAGGGAGACCTAACAGCAAAGAAACAGGGTCCAATTCTAGGTTAACTCCTATGATTTTTTCAATTTCTTGAAGAACATTAGACCAGTATCTTTGTCATTTGGAACATGACCATAAACAATGTGTTAGGGTGCATGTATCAGTTTTACATTTAATACACTGCGGAGAGGAGGAGGGGCTAAAAGCATGTCGTGATTTGGGGATATTTGCAATCTGTGTATTATTCTTATTTGGATTGGTCTAGTACGATTACGGATATATTTTGTTTTTGCATATCTCCAAATGTCCTCCCACGTCTCCTCATCAATAGAAGCAGACAATTCTTTCCCCCACACTCGCTTGACCCTCTATGTCAACAGTAGAAAAGGACCTCAAAGCATCATAAAATAAACGAACAGACATTTTCCTTTGTGAGAAAAAAAGCATTTTTTTCAATGACAGATACATCAGGGTTGCCAATCAAGGTGGTGCTCTTCAAAATATCTTACTTGTCTTACTTGTAGGAAGCGGAAAAAGTCCTGCTTTGGGAGTCGATATTTCTCAACCATCTGCTCAAATGACAATCAAATCTTATCAACAAATAAATAATTGTGTCTGCCTATGCCCTTATCAAGCCAAAATGTTAAAGCCAGCATCCAGCAATCCTGGTACAAAATATGGGTTGTTAAGAATCGAGGTAACAGCGAAGGTTAGTTTGGACCTTCCCAAAAAATGTTGAACTGATCTCCATGCTTTGTGTTAAGTGTAATGGGATTATTGCAGTGATCCTTTACTGACTTGAAGCTTCGGGAAAATAAAAGATCCTGCAAGGGGTATTTTGAAAAAGAAGTCTCAATATCTAACCAAATAGAGTCATCATCATTTGGGATCCAGTCAGAAATATAACATAGGTGGGCACGCCACTGATAAAGCCTAATATTGGGCAGATCAAGCCTGGCAGCTGCAATATTTACATCTTAAGTCTTGGCTTGCATGTTCTCCATATGACGGAACTTAACCAGCCATTTAAATATGTTATTACCTTGTTGAAAAGAAAGATTGGGATCATTTGGATTGGGTGAAGTAGTCTAGGTAAAATGTTCATTTTCAAGGGGGATATTCTACCCAATCATGAAATCAGAAGAGAGGTCCAGCGCTCCAGATCCTGTCTTATTGTATCAAATAAGGGAACAAAATTGGCTTTGTACATTTGCTGGAACATAGGAGTTATGAATATACCCTGATACGTAAAACCTGAGGGAGACCATTTAAAAGGAAAGGGGGGAAAGGTAGTAGGTACAGAGGCATAGCCTCTGATTAAGTTAAATTATTCTTGTAGGCTATTATTAACAAGATGTGTAATGGAAGTCTCGGGGCTGGAGATGAATATCAAAACATCATTAGCATACAAGCTTTACTTCCGGCGCCGAAAAGAGATGGCCGCCTCGCTTCGCGTTCCTTGGAAAATATGCAGTATTTTGTTTTTTTATGTGTTATTTCTTACATCGGTACCCCAGGTAATCTTAGGTTTCATTACATACAGTCGGGAGGAACTACTGAATATACGATTAACGTCAACTCATCATCGTTCCTACCAGGAATATGACTTTCCCGAAACGGATCCAGTGTTTTGCCTTCCACCCAATACAATGGATCTGATCCCAGCCGGCGACCCTGTGCGACGCCGAAAAAGGGGCAAACGAGGCGGTCTCGTGGTCAGGCTTCGGAGACGGGCACATCGCGCTCCACTCCCTAGCATACTACTCGCCAATGTCCAGTCTCTTGACAATAAGGTTGACGAAATCCGAGCACGGGTAGCATTCCAGAGAGACATCAGGGATTGCAACGTGCTCTGCTTCACGGAAACATGGCTAACTCAAGAGACGCTAACGGAGTCGGTGCAGCCAGCTGGTTTCTTCATGCATCGCGCCGACAGAAACAAACATCTTTCCGGTAAGAAGAGGGGCGGGGGGGTATGCCTTATGATTAACGAGACGTGGTGTGATCATCATAACAACACACAGGAACTCAAGTCATTCTGTTCACCTGATCTAGAACTCCTCACAATCAAATGTCGACCGCATTATCTACCAAGGGAATTCTCTTCAATCATAATCACAGCCGTATATATTCCCCCCCAAGCAGACACATCGATGGCCCTGAACGAACTTTATCTGACTCTTTGTAAACTGGAAACCACACACCCTGAGGCTGCATTCATCGTAGCTGGGGATTTTAACAAGGCTAATCTAAAAACAAAACTCCCTAAATTCTATCAGCATATCGATTGTGCTACCAGGGCTGGAAAAACCCTAGATCATTGTTATACTAATTTCCGCGACGCATATAAGGCCCTCCCCCGCCCCCCTTTCGGAAAAGCTGACCACGACTCCATTTTGTTGATTCCAGCCTACAAACAGAAACTCAAACAACAAGCTCCCGCGCTCAGGTCTGTTCAACGCTGGTCCGACCAATCTGAATCCACGCTTCAAGACTGCTTCGATCACGCGGATTGGAATATGTTCCGCATTGCGTCCAACAACAATATTGACGAATATGCTGATTCGGTGAGCGAGTTCATTAGGAAGTGCATTGACGATGTCGTACCCACAGCAACGATTAAAACATTCCCAAACCAGAAACCGTGGATTGACGGCAGCATTCGCGTGAAACTGAAAGCGCGAACCACTGCTTTTAACCAGGGCAAGGTGACCGGAAGCATGACCGAATACAAACAGTGTAGCTATTCTCTCCGCAAGGCAATCAAACAGGCTAAGTCCCAGTACAGAGACAAAATCGAGTCGCAATTCAACAGCTCAGACACAAGAGGTATGTGGCAGGGTCTACAGTCAATCACGGATTACAAAAAGAAAACCAGCCCCGTCGCGGACCAGGATGTCTTGCTCCCAGACAGGCTAAACAACTTTTTTGCCCGCTTTGAGGACAATACAGTGCCACTGACACGGCCCCCTACCAAAACCTGCGGGCTCTCCTTCACTGCAGCCGAGGTGAGTAAAACATTTAAACGTGTTAACCCTCGCAAGGCTGCAGGCCCAAAAGGCATTCCCAGCCGCGTCCTCAGAGCATGCGCAGACCAGCTGGCTGGTGTGTTTACGGACATATTCAATCAATCCTTATCCCAGTCTGCTGTTCCCACATGCTTCAAGAGGGCCACCATTGTTCCTGTTCCCAAGAAAGCTAAGGTAACTGAGCTAAACGACTACCGCCCCGTAGCACTCACTTCCGTCATCATGAAGTGCTTTGAGAGACTAGTCAAGGACCATATCACCTCCACCCTACCGGACACCCTAGACCCACTCCAATTTGCTTACCGACCCAATAGGTCCACAGACGACGCAATCGCAACCACACTGCACACTGCCCTAACCCATCTGGACAAGAGGAATACCCATGTGAGAATGCTGTTCATCGATTACAGCTCAGCATTTAACACCATAGTACCCTCCAAACTCGTCATCAAGCTCGAGACCCTGGGTCTCGACCCCGCCCTGTGCAACTGGGTCCTGGACTTCCTGACGGGCCGCCCCCAGGTGGTGAGGGTAGGTAACAACATCTCCACCCCGCTGATCCTCAACACTGGGGCCCCACAAGGGTGCGTTCTGAGCCCTCTCCTGTACTCCCTGTTCACCCACGACTGCGTGGCCATGCACGCCTCCAACTCAATCATCAAGTTTGCGGATGACACTACAGTGGTAGGCTTGATTACCAACAACGACGAGACGGCCTACAGGGAGGAGGTGAGGGCCCTCGGAGTGTGGTGTCAGGAAAATAACCTCACACTCAACGTCAACAAAACAAAGGAGATGATTGTGGACTTCAGGAAACAGCAGAGGGAGCACCCCCCTATCCACATCGACGGGTCAGTAGTGGAGAAGGTGGAAAGTTTTAAGTTCCTCGGTGTACACATCACGGACAAACTGAATTGGTCCACCCACACAGACAGCGTTGTGAAGAAGGCGCAGCAGCGCCTCTTCAACCTCAGGAGGCTGAAGAAATTCGGCTTGTCACCAAAAGCACTCACAAACTTCTACAGATGCACAATCGAGAGCATCCTGTCGGGCTGTATCACCGCCTGGTACGGCAACTGCTCCGCCCACAACCGTAAGGCTCTCCAGAGGGTAGTGAGGTCTGCAGAACGCATCACCGGGGGCAAACTACCTGCCCTCCAGGACACCTACACCACCCGATGTCACAGGAAGGCCATAAAGATCATCAAGGACAACAACCACCCAAGCCACTGCCTGTTCACCCCGCTATCATCCAGAAGGCGAGGTCAGTACAGGTGCATCAAAGCAGGGACCGAGAGACTGAAAAACAGCTTCTATCTCAAGGCCATCAGACTGTTAAACACCCACCACTAACATTTAGCGGCCGCTGCCAACATACTGACTCAACTCCAGCCACTTTAAAAATGGGAATTGATGGAAATTATGTAAAAATGTACCACTAGCCACTTTAAACAATGCCACTTAATATAATGTTTACATACCCTACATTACCCATCTCATATGTATATACTGTACTCTATATCATCTACTGCATCTTGCCATCTTTATGTAATACATGTACCACTAGCCACTTTAAACTATGCCACTTTATGTTTACATACCCTACAGTACTCATCTCATATGTATATACCGTACTCTATACCATCTACTGCATCTTGCCATGCCGTTCTGTACCACCACTCATTCATATATCTTTATGTACATATTCTTTATCCCTTTACACTTGTGTGTGTGTATAAGGTAGTAGTTGTGGAATTGTTAGGTTAGATTACTTGTTGGTTATTACTGCATTGTCGGAACTAGAAGCACAAGCATTTCGCTACACTCGCATTAACATCTGCTAACCATGTGTATGTGACTAATAAATTTGATTTGATTTGATTTGAGCTTATTTTATGATGAACATCACCAAGCAGACACTGTATAGCAGGTGTTACTCAGATTGCCTGGGCCAGTGGTTCCATAATGGCAGGTAGCCTAGTGGTTAGAGCATTGGACTTGTAACCGAAAGGTTGCAAGATCAAGTCCTCGAGCTGACAAGGTAGAAATCTGTCGTTCTACCCCTGAACAAGGCAGTTAACCCAATGTTCCTAGGAGGTCATTGACAGTAAGAATTTGTTCTTAACTGACTTGCCTAGTTAAAGAAAGGTAAAAAATATATAAAAAATGAGCGCAAATAGGACAGGGGACAAAAGACAGCCCTGTCTAGTACCTCTGTGTGTGGTGAAGCTATTTGACCTTGGCCCATTAGTAAGGACAGCCGCCTGATGATCATCATTTAAAACCTTAACCCATTTTATAAAGTTGTCACCTAGACCAAATTTAGTTTGAGTAAAGAATAGGTAGGACCACTCCACACGGTCAAATACTTTTTCAGCATCTAGGGAGAGCACAAGACCATCCACAGCACTTCGTTGGTAGACTTGAATAACATTAAGAAACCACCTGACATTACATGAGTTACATCCCATAATTAAGTGGGTTTGGTACCCTTTCACAATTAATGGCAATAGGTCCTCTAATCATGTGGCTAGGATTTTAGAAGGCAATTTTCTATCCACGTTCAGAAGAGCAATAGGTTTGTACAAGGGCATTTTCCCTTTTTGAGAATAAGTGATATCTTAGCTTCCCTCAGCGTTTGAGGGAGGCGGTCATCTGAAAATGAGTGGTTAAACATATCAAGCAATGGCTCAAGGATCAGTCCATGGAACTCCTTATAGAACACACTACTAAACCCGTCTGGTCCCTGGGGCCCTACCATTTTGCAGATTCTCTATTGCAAACATTATCTCTTCCTCTGTAATAGGGGCATTAAGGAGATACCTCTGTTCTTCGGAAATAGTTTGGAGCTCAATCTTAGAAAATAAGTCCTCTATCAGTTTGGGTGCATCATTTGTCAGTTCTGAGGCATAAAGATTTGCATATAATTTCTTAAATGACTCATTTATCCATTTATGTTCATATAAATGGTTGCCATCAGAATCAGTTATAGTAGGAATTGACTGTGAGTCTGCTCTCTTTTTAGCTAGGTACACTAAATATTTTCCTGGTTTATCGCCATGTTCATGAAGCTTGTGTCTGACAAATCTAATTTTCTTTTCAGCGTCCTGTGTTAGGAGAGAGTCCAACATTGATCTAAGGACTGATACTTGCTTTATAAGGGCAGGAGTGGGAATTTGAATGTAGTCCTTCTCTTTAGTTGCCAATTCACCCTTTAACTTTTTTTGCTTTACATGATTTTTTCCCCACCTCCTAGTGGCTGAGTATGACATAATCAGAACCCTGGCGTACGCTTTACACGTGTCCCATAGGAGCGAGGGGTTGTCTGTTGTTTGAGAGTTAGAGAAAAATGCTTTGAACTCTGTAATAAAATATGATGCAAGTGTATGGTCTTTAAGAATGGTTGTATTCCATCTCCAATGTCTTGATGGATTGGGTGCCCCTTTGAGTTGTAGTTCCAGGATCACCTCAGCATGATCAGATATGACTATGCTTCCTATATTAGCAGATAAAACAGTCTGCAAACACGTCCTGGGCATAAAATGTAATCTATTTTAGTCCGACATCCATGAGGTGCAGAGAAAAAGCTGTATGTTCTCCAGACATCAGCATACCCCAGATCATTACAAATAGCTTTAAGTGACCTAACTGGAGGAGAGGGTGAAGCTAGGCTCCTGGGAAAGTTGTCGATAAGGGGGTTCAACAAACAATTCAAATTCAGTTAATTTGTGGAATTTCTTTCCTTCTTGATGTGTTTGAGCCAATCAGTTGTGTTGTGACAAGGTAGGGGGTATACAGAAGATAGACGTTTTTGGTAAAAGTCCATATTATGGCAAGAACAGCTCAAATAAGCAAAGAGAAACGATAGTCCATCATTACTTTAAATGCTTTGGGGTAGGGGGCAGTATTTTCACGTCCGGATGAAAAGCATGCCCAGAGTAAACGGCCTGCTACAAAGCCATAAAAGCTAGAATATGCATATATTTTGTATATTTGGATAGAAAACACTCTGAAGTTTCTAAAACTGTTTGAATGATGTCTGTGAGTATAACAGAACTCATATGGCAGGCAAAAACCTGAGAAAAAATCCAACCAGGAAGTGGGAAATCTGAGGTTGGTCGATTTTCAACTCAGCTCCTATTGAAGATACAGTGGGATGTTGGTAATGTTGCACTTCCTAAGGCTTCCACTGGATGTCAACAGTCGTTAGAACCTTGTCTGATGCTTCTACTGTGAAGTGGAGCCGAAGGAAAGAGGAATGAGTAAGGTCTATCATGACTTGAACATGCCCTGACCATGCGCGTTCACGTCAGAGCGAGCTCTGTTCCATCGCACTTCTGAAGACAAAGGAATACTCCGGTTGGAACATTATTGAAGAATTATGTTTAAAAAATCCTAAAGATTTATTCAATACTTCGTTTGTTATGTTTTTACGGACTGTAATATAACTTTGGACTTGCCCGCGCGTCGTGAGTTTGAAAAGTGTACTGAACGCTAGAACAACAAGGAGGAATTTGGACATAAATGATGGATATTATCGAACAAAACAAACATTTATTGTGGAACTGGGATTCCTGGGAGTGCATTCTGATGAAGATGAATGAATGTTTATAATGTTACTTCTGACTTCTGTTGACTGCATAATATGGCGGATATATTTGTGTCTTGATTGGGCTCTGAGCACCGACTCAGATTATTGAATGGTTTGCTTTTTCCGTAAAGCTTTTTTGAAATCTGACACAGCGGTTGCATTAAGGAGGTGCATCTAAAATTCCATGAATAACAGTTGTATCTTTTAGCAATGTTTATTATGAGTATTCCTCTAAATTGATGTGGCTCTCTGCAAAATCAGAGGATGTTTTGGAACTTCTGAACGTAAGGCACCAATGTAAACTCAGATTTTTGGATATAAATATGAACTTTACCGAACAAAACATACATGTATTGTGTAACATGAAGTCCTATGAGTGTCATCTGATGAAGATCATCAAAGGTTAGTGATTCATTTTATCTATATTTCTGCTTTTTGTGAATCATCTCTTTGACTGGAAAAATGGCTGTGTTATTCAGTGAATAGGCACTCACCTAACATAATCGTTTGGTTTGCTTTCGTTATATATATATAAATTATGGGTTAAGAAAGAAACACAGACCAAAGGCGTGAAGTTGCGCATTTAAAGTGGTTTGAACTTTGAATCTCAACCTCTGATTAGCTGTCCTGAGTAAAGTATCTTCGGAAAAGAATTTAAGTAGGACCATCCTGCTACTTTGCTCCAACCATCGATACGGCTGGCTAGCCTATCTTCAAAGGAGCCTCTTCAAGAGTGAATGAAAGGAAAGTCAACTCTGTAATTCTGTTCAGGACTACATGACAAGTCACTGGATACTAGACAACTACAGGGGCTTGCGAAAGTATTCACCCCCTTGGCATTTTTCCTATTTTGTTGCCTTACAACCTGGAATCAAAATAGATTTTGGGGGGGTTTGTATCATTTAATTTACACAACATGCCCGCAACTTTGAAGATGCAAAATATTTTTTATTGTGAAACAAACAAGAAATAAGACAAAAAAACTGCAAACTTGAGCATGCATAACTATTTACCCCCCAAATGTCAATACTTTGTAGAGCCACCTTTTACAGCAATTACAGCTGCAAATCTCTTGGAGTATGTCTCAATAAGCTTGGCACATCTAACCACTGGGATTTTGCCCATTCTTCAAGGCAAAACTGCTCCAGCTCCTTCAAGTTGGATGGGTTCTGCTGGTGTACAGCAATCTTTAAGTCGTACCACATATTCTCAATTGGATTGAGGTCTGGGCTTTGTCTAGGCCATTCCAAGACATTTACATGTTTCCCCTTAATCCACCCGAGTGTTGCTTTAGCAGTATGCTTAGGGTCATTGTCCTGCTGGAAGGTGAACCTCCGTACCAGTCTCAAATCTCGGGAAGACTGAAACAGGTTTCCCTCAAGAATTTCCCTGTATTTAGCGCCATCAATTATTCCTTCAATCCTGACCAGTTTCCCAGTCCCTGCCAATGAAAGTATCCCCACAGCATGATGCAGCCACAACCATGATTCACTACGGGGATTGTGTTCTCGGGGTGATGAGAGGTGTTGGGTTTGCGCCAGACATAGTGTTTCCTTGATTGCCAAAAAGCTAAAGTTTACTCTGACCAGAGTATCTTCTTCCATATGTTTGGGGAGTCTCCCACATGCCTTTTGGCGAACACCAAACATGTTTGCTTTTTATTTCTAAATCAATGTATTTTTCTGGCCACTCTTCTGTAAAGCCCAACTCTGTGGAGTGTACGGCTTAAAGTGGTCCTATGGACAAATACTCCCGCTGGAGCTTTGCTGCTCCTTCAGGGTTATCTTTGGTCTCTCTGTTGCCTGTCTGATTAATGCCCTCCTTGCCTGGTCCGTGGGTTTTGGTGGGCGGCCCTCTCTTGGCAGGTTTGTTGTGGTACCGTATTCTTTACATTTTTTAATAATGGATTAAATGGTGCTCTGTGGGATGTTCAAAGTTTCAGATTTTTTTAAATAATCCACCCCTGATCTGTACTTCTCCACAACTTTGTCCCTGACCTGTTTGGAGAGGTCTTTGGTCTTCATGGTGCCACTTGCTTGGTGGTTCCCCTTGCTTAGTGGTGTTGCAGACTCTGGGGCCATTCAGAACAGGTGAGATCATGTGACAGATCATGTGACACTTAGATTGTACACAGGTGAACTTTATTTAACTAATTTTGTGACTTCTGAAGGTAATTGGTTGCACCAGATCTTATTTAGGGGCTACATAGCAAAGGGGTTGAATACATATGCACGCACCACTTTTCCATTTGTAATTTTTTAAATTTCACTTTACCAATTTGGACTATTTTGTGTATGTCCATTGCATGAAATACAAATAAAAATCCATTTAAATTACAGGCTGTAATGCAACAAAGAAGGACAACAATAGAAGACTTGTTGGAACCATTTTGGACAATCAGAGCCTTACAAACGTGCCGCAAAAAAAGCCAGACAGTCTTGTCTCATCGCTGCAATTCCAATACGGACTCAGGGGAGGCAAAGGTCGAGAGCCGTGAGTTCTCCGAAACACAAGCCAACCAAGCCGCACTGCTTCTTGACACAATGCCCACTTAACCCGGAAGCCAGCCGCACCAATGTGTCGGAGGAAACACCGTACACCTGGCGACCGTGTCAGCGTGCACTACACTCGGCCCGCCACAGGAGTCTCTAGTGCGCGATGGGACAAGGACATCACTGCCGGCCAAACCCTTCCCTAACCCGCACGATGCTGGGTCTCCCGGTCGCGGCCGGCTGTGTCAGAGCCTGGACTCGAACCCAGAATCTCTAGTGTCACAGCTAGCTCTGCGATGCAGTGCCTTAGACCTCTTTGCCACTCGGGAGGCCCCAACCTCCTTTCCAAGGCTGCACTGTTCACCGAGAGATCCCCAGCGAACCCAGGCATTTCTTACTCAAAGCGGGCAGCGATTCGTGTGCAAAGTATGTGGTTACTGTATGTGAGAGTAGTTTCTGAATGTACCAATGTTAAGTGTCTCTGTGTCTCTCTCTCTCCCCCATCTCTTCTTTAACAAGCATCAATGTTGTCATTCAAATCAAAATCAAATCAAATTTATTTGTCACATACACGTGGTTAGCAGATGTTAATGCAAGTGTAGCGAAATGCTTGTGCTTCTAGTTCCGACCATGCAGTAATATCTAACAAGTAACATAACCTAACAATTTCACAACAACTACCTTATACACACACAAATGTAAAGGAATGAATACGAATATGTACATAAAAATATACACTGCTCAAAAAAATAAAGGGAACACTTAAACAACACAATGTAACTTCAAGTCAATCACACATCTGTGAAATCAAACTGTCCGCTTAGGAAGCAACACTGATTGACAATACATTTCACATGCTGTTGTGCAAATGGAATAGACAACAGGTGGAAATTATAGGCAATTAGCAAGACACCCCCAATAAAGGAGTGGTTCTGCAGGTGGTGACCACAGACCACTTCTCAGTTCCTATGCTTCCTGGCTGATGTTTTGGTCACTTTTGAATAATGGCGGTGCTTTCACTCTAGTGGTAGCATGAGACGGAGTCTACAACCCACACGTGGCTCAGGTAGTGCAGCTCATCCAGGATGGCACATCAATGCGAGCTGTGGCAAGAAGGTTTGCTGTGTCTGTCAGCGTAGTGTCCAGAGCATGGAGGCGCTACCAGGAGACAGGCCAGTACATCAGGAGACGTGGAGGAGGCCGTAGGAGGGCAACAACCCAGCAGCAGGACCGCTACCTCCGCCTTTGTGCAAGGAGGAGCAGGAGGAGCACTGCCAGAGCCCTGCAAAATGACCTCCAGCAGGCCACAAATGTGCATGTGTCTGCTCAAACGGTCAGAAACAGACTCCATGAGGGTGGTATGAGGGCCCGACGTCCACAGGTGGGGGTTGTGCTTACAGCCCAACACCGTGCAGGAGGTCTGGCATTTGCCAGAGAACACCAAAATTGGCAAATTCGCCACTGGCGCCCTGTGCTCTTCACAGATGAAAGCAGGTTCACACTGAGCACATGTGACAGACGTGACAGAGTCTGGAGACGCCGTGGAGAACATTCTGCTGCCTACAACATCCTCCAGCATGACCGGTTTGGCGGTGGGTCAGTCATGGTGTGGGATGGCATTTCTTTGGGGGGCCGCACAGCCCTCCATGTGCTCGCCACAGGTAGCCTGACTGCCATTAGGTACCGAGATGAGATCATCAGACCCCTTGTGAGACCATATGCTGGTGCGGTTGGCCCTGGGTTCCTCCTAATGCAAGACAATGCTAGACCTCATGTGGCTGGAGTGTGTCAGCAGTTCCTGCAAGAGGAAGGCATTGATGCTATGGACTGGCCCGCCCGTTCCCCAGACCTGAATCCAATTGAGCACATCTGGGACATCATGTCTCGCTCCATCCACCAACACCACGTTGCACCACAGACTGTCCAGGAGTTGGCGGATGCTTTAGTCCAGGTCTGGGAGGAGATCCCTCAGGAGACCATCCGCCACCTCATCAGGAGCATGCCCAGGCGTTGTAGGGAGGTCATACAGGCACGTGGAGGCCACACACACTACTGAGCCTCATTTTGACTTGTTTTAAGGACATTACATCAAAGTTGGAGCAGCCTGTAGTGTGGTTTTCCACTTTAATTTTGAGTGTGACTCCAAATCCAGACCTCCATGGGTTGATAAATTTGATTTCCATTGATAATTTCTGTGTGATTTTGTTATCAGCACATTCAACTATGTAAAGAAAAAAGTATTTAATAAGAATATTTCATTCATTCAGATCTAGGATGTGTTATTTTAGTGTTCCCTTAATTTTTTTGAGCAGTGTATAAATGAGTGATGGCCGAACGGCATAGGCAAGATGCAGTAGATGGTATAGAGTACAGTATATACATATGAGATGAGTAATGTAGGGTATGAAAACATATAAAGCGGCATTGTTTAAAGTGGCTAGTGATACATTACATCAAGATGGCAAGATGCAGTAGATGGTATAGCGTACAGTATATACAGTGAGGGAAAAAAGTATTTGATCCCCTGCTGATTTTGTACGTTTGCCCACTGACAAAGAAATGATCAGTCTATAATTTTAATGGTAGGTTTATTTGAACAGTGAGAGACAGAATAACAACAAAAAAATCCAGAAAAACGCATGTCAAAAACGTTATAAATTGATTTGCATTTTAATGAGGGAAATAAGTATTTGACCCCCTCTCAATCAGAAAGATTTCTGGCTCCCAGGTGTCTTTCATACAGGTAACGAGCTGAGATTAGGAGCACACTCTTAAAGGGAGTGCTCCTAATCTCAGTTTCTTACCTGTATAAAAGACACCTGTCCACAGAAGCAATCAATCAATCAGATTCCAAACTCTCCACCATGGCCAAGACCAAAGAGCTCTCCAAGGATGTCAGGGACAAGATTGTAGATCTACACAAGGCTGGAATGGGCTACAAGACCATTGCCAAGCAGCTTGGTGAGAAGGTGACAACAGTTGGTGCGATTATTCGCAAATGGAAGAAACACAAAAGAACTGTCAAACTCCCTTGGCCTAGGGCTCCATGCAAGATCTCACCTCGTGGAGTTGCAATGATCATGAGAATGGTGAGGAATCAGCCCAGAACTACACAGGAGGATCTTGTCAATGATCTCAAGGCAGCTGGGACCATAGTCACCAAGAAAACAATTGGTAACACACTACGCCGTGAAGGACTGAAATCCTGCAGCGCCCGCAAGGTCCCCCTGCTCAAGAAAGCACATATACATGCCCGTCTGAAGTTTGCCGATGAACATCTGAATGATTCAGAGGACAACTGGGTGAACATGTTGTGGTCAGATGAGACCAAAATGGAGTTCTTTGGCATCAACTCAACTTGCCGTGTTTGGAGGAGGAGGAATGCTGCCTATGACCCCAAGAAACCATCCCCACCGTCAAACATGGCGGTGGAAACATTATGCTTTGGGGGTGTTTTTCTGCTAAGGGGACAGGACAACTTCACCGCATCAAAGGGACGATGGACGGGGCCATGTACCGTCAAATCTTGGGTGAAAACCTCCTTCCCTCAGCCAGGGTATTGAAAATGGGTCGTGGATGGGTATTCCAGCATGACAATGACCCAAAACACACGGCCAAGGCAACAAAGGAGTGGCTCAAGAAAAAGCACATTAAGGTCCTGGAGTGGCCTAGCCAGTCTCCAGACCTTAATCCCATAGAAAATCTGTGGAGGGAGCTGAAGGTTCGAGTTGCCAAACGTCAGTCTCGAAACCTTAATGACTTGAAGAAGATCTGCAAAGAGGAGTGGGACAAAATCTCTCCTGAGATGTGTGCAAACCTGGTGGCCAACTACAAGAAACATCTGACCTCTGTGATTGCCAACAAGGGTTTTGCCACCAAGTACTAAGTCATGTTTTGCAGAGGGGTCAAATACTTATTTCCCTCATTAAAATGCAAATAAATGTATAAAATTTTTGACATGCGTTTTTCTGGATTTTTTTGTTGATATTCTGTCTCTCACTGTTCAAATAAACCTACCATTAAAATTACAGACTGATAATTTCTTTGTCAGTGGGCAAACGTACAAAATCAGCAGGGGATCAAATACTTTTTTCCCTCACTGTACATATGAGATGAGTAATGTAGTGTATTAGAACATTATATAAAGTGGCATTGTTTAAAGTGGCTAGTGATACATTCAATTACATCAAGATGGCAAGATGCAGTAGATGGTATAGCATACAGTGTATACATATGAGATGAGTAATGTAGGGTATGTAAACATTATATAAAGTGGCTAGTGATAAATTGATTACATCAATTTTTCCATTATTAAATTGGCTGGAGTTGAGTCAGTATGTTGGCAGCAGCCACTCAATGTTAGTGATGGCTGTTTAACAGTCTGATGGCCTTGAGATAGAAGCTGTTTTTCAGTCTCTCGGTCACCGCTTTGATGCACCTGTACTGACCTCGCCTTCTGGATGATAGCGGGGTGAACAGGCAGTGGCTCGGGTGGTTGTTGTCCTTGATGATCTTTTTGGCCTTCCTGTGAAATCGGGTGGTGTAGGTGTCCTGCAGGGCAGGTAGTTTGCACCCAGTGATGCATTGTGCAGACCTCACTACCCTCTGGAGAGCCTTCCGGTTAGGGGCGGAGCAGCTGCCGTACCAGGCTGTGATACAGCCCGACAGGATGCTCTCGATTGTGCATCTGTAAAAGTTTGAGTGTTTTTGGTGACAAGCCAAATTTCTTCAGCCTCCACGCAGTCGTGGGTGAACAGGGTGTACAGGCGAGGGCTGAGAACGCACCCTTGTGGGGACCCAGTGTTGAGGATCAGCGGGGTGGATATGTTGTTACCTACCCTCACCACCTGACCTGGGGGCGGCCCGTCAGGAAGTCCAGGACCCAGTTGCACAGGGCAGGGTCGAGACCCAGGGTCTCGAGCTTAAGGACGAGTTTGGAGGGTACTATGGTGTTAAATGCTGAGCTGTAATCGATGAACAGCATTCTTACATAGGTATTCCTCTTGTCCAGATGGGTTAGGGCAGTGTGCAGTGTGATGGCAATTGCGTCGTCTGTGGACCTATTGGGGCGGTAAACAAATTGGAGTGGGTCTAGGGTGTCAGGTAGGGTGGAGGTGATATGGTCCTTGACTAGTCTCTCAAAGCACTTCATGATGACGGAAGTGAGTGCTACAGGGTGGTAGTCATTTAGCTCAGTTACCCTCGCTTTCTTGGGAACAGGAGCAATGGTGGCCCTCTTGAAGCATGTGGGGACAGCAGACTGGGATAAGGATTGATTGAATATGTCTGTAAACACACCAGCCAGCTGGTCTGCGCATGCTCTGAGGACACGGCCGGGGATGCCGTCTGGGCCTGCAGACTTGCGAGGGTTAACACGTTTTAATGTTTTACTCACGTTGGCTACAGTGAAGGAGAGCCCACAGGTTTTGGTAGCGGGCTGTGTCAGTGGCACTGTATTGTCCTCCAAGCGAGCAAAAAAGTTGTTTAGTCTGTCTGGGAGCAAGGCATCGTGATCCGCGATGGGGCTGGTTTTTCTTTTGTAGTCCGTGATTGACTGTAGACCCTGCCACATACCTCTCGTGTCTGAGCCGTTGAATTGCGACTCCACTTTGTCTCTGTACTGACGCACAGCTTGTTTGATTGCCTTGCGGAGGGAATAGCTACACTTTGTATTCGATCATGTTTACGGTCATCTTGCCCTGATTAAAAGCAGTGGGACTTGTTTTCAGCGTATTACGTCTCCAGTCAATAACCAGTGCAGAGTGTGTATGTTTCTCCTGTGTTCCCATTTAATTAGCTAGTAAAGAATTAAAACCAATTTATGTAGTGCTGAATCATAAGTACGGCTGTTCAGCATGATGATATGAAACAAGGTTATGATTAATAAGTTGACTGTTTATAGATGTGATAGGTAAAGACATTTTAGAGTTTGAATCTCAAAAATAAATATATTTTGATTTGTTCAACACTTTTTGGTAACTAAATTATTCCATATGTGTTATGTCAAAGTTTTGATGTCCTCACTATTATTCTACAATGTAGAAAATAGTAAAAATAAAGGAAAGCCCTGGAATGAGTTGGCGTGTCCAAACTTTTGACTGGTACTGTATATATACTTCAGTGCTGCTTTTGACATTTTTGATCATAGTCTGCTGCTGGAAAAATGTATGTGTTACGGCATTAAACCCCCTGCTATATTGTGGATAAAGAGTTACCTGTCTAACAGAACACAGAGGGTTCTTTAACCTCTTGACGCTAGGGGTCAGATATATATATTTTTTTTTAATAATGTTCCCAAGGTAAACAGACTATTTCTCAGGTCCAGATTGTAGAATATGCATATAATTTACAGATTAGGATAGAAAACACTCCAAAGTTTCTAAAACTGTCAAAATATTGTCTGTGAGTATAACAAAACTGATTCTGCAGGCGAAAACCTGAGAAAATCTAACCCGGACGTGATTTCTTTTATTTTTTATCTGTGTTTCCTGGCCCGTCTTTCTTCCATTTAAAGGGGTATCAACCAGATTCCTTTTCCAATGGCTTCCTCAGGCTGTGACCAGGCTTTAGACATAGTTCCAGGCTTTTATTTTGAAAAATGAGCGAGATTTTTCAAAAGTAGTCAGGTGTCCTCAGATTAGTTCCTGCGCGCGAGGGTAGCTCTCCATTTTTCTTTTTCTCTCTTATTGAGTAGGTTACGGTCCTGTTGAAATATTATCGATTATGTTTGTTAAAAACAACCTGAGGATTGACTATAAAAAACATTTGACATGTTTCTACGACCATTACGGATACTTTTTGGAATTTTCGTCGAACGGAACGAGGCTTTGGTTTTCTGAACATAACGCGCAACCCAAATGGCGTTTTTTTTTTAGAAAAGTAATATTTATCGAACAAAAATAACATTTGTTGTTTAACTGGGAGTCTCGTGAGTGCAAACATCCGAAGATTATCAAAGGTAAGCGATTAATTTTATTGCTTTTCTGACTTTCGTGACCAAGCTAACCAAGCTAATATATGGCTAACTGTTCTAGCATTGATTGATACACTCACAAAAGCTTAGATTGCTTTCGTTGCAAAGCATATTTTCTAAATCTGACACGATAGGTGGATTAACAACAAGCTAAGCTGTGTTTTGGTATATTTCACTTGTGATTGCATGATTATAAATATTTTTAGTAATATTTTTGAATCTGATACGTTTGGGAATTTTCTTCTGGCTTTCAGGACCGGAACGAGGCTGTAGTTTTCTAAACATAACGCGCAACCCAAATGGCGTTTTTTTGTTATTAAAGTAATATTTATCGAACAAAAAAAACATTTATTGTGTAACTGGGAGTCTCGTGAGTGCAAACATCTGAAGATTATCAAAGGTAAGCGATTCATTTTGCTTTTCTGACTTTCGTGACCATGCTAATATGGGGCTAGCTGTTCTAGCATTGATTGATACACTCACAAAAGCTTGGATTTCTTTGTCTGTAATGCATATTTTCAAAATCTGACACAATAGGTGGATTAACAACAAGCTAAACTGTGTTTTGGTATATTTCACTTGTGATTGCATGATTATAAATATTTTTTGTAATATTTTGCTCCCTGCAATTCAGCGGTTGTTTAGGAAAATGATCCCATAAAAGGGATCCGTAGCGCAGAGAAGTTAATGGAAGTCTCTCCAACATAATCCAGGTAGAATCAGAAATTCCCCAGAGCAGCTGTCTAGGCCTCTTACATTTTTCAATCATCACTAACGACATGCCATTGGCTTTGATTAAATGACTCACCACTATACACGTCAGCTACTACAGCGACTGAAATAACTGCACCACTTAAGAAAGAGCTGAAGTTGGTTTCAGAGTGGTTGGCAAGGAATAAGTTAGTACTAAATATTTCTAAAACTAAACTAAAACTAAAACTAAAAGCATTCACAGTAGGAATGGTGCCAGGTTTTCTCCAGACGTTACCCTTGGCATTCAGGCCAAAGAGTTCAATCTTGGTTTCATCAGACCAGAAAATCTTGTTTCTCATGTTCAGAGTCATTTAGGTACCTTTTGGCAAACTCCAAGCGGGCTGTCATGTTGCAAATGTCGGAGAGACAGAGAGCAAGGTTTATAAAAATCTCCGCTGTTGAAAACGAAATGTTAAAGAATGTGAGATAATGTCATAGATTTAGACGGTGGTAACTTGTGAAAAAGACACTGGCTGGAATGTGGTTTTAAATAATCAGCATTCAGGATTAGACCCACCCGTTGTATAAACCATCATAATACATTGTACACAACTACCAAGCTTTCATGTTTCACTACATGCTGCTAGTACAAAACCATGGTATTTTTTTCATTCTACTACCATGGTACATTTTTATAAGGGGGGGGGGGGGGGGGGGGGTTTACAGTTGTCCTGAAAGCACCAGTTGACAGGCTGGTGTAAGCTAGACTTAAGGCATCAGCATGCTTCAGTTCAGCTTGCGCCAAGCTGAACTCGGCTAACCAAACCGAACAATTGTGCTCGCATACTCCCTTTAAAGACCTTCGCTTGAAAAACTAGAAAAAAGTGGCAATAGTAGTGTTTGTCCATTTTGAGACGCCTTAGCCAGTATACACTTCTTCAAAGTAGTAATCTAAGATAACTCAAGAAAGCTGTCATCATTTTGACGTTTTTGCTGAAGAAAGCTTAGTCGCGCAAATTTACATCTAACTAAGATGTTTGATGCAGTATTTTTCTGTGAAAAAACTTGCATGAAAACAAGTAATCGCTCATTCTTCTTCTTCTATGGTATAATGACGTTCGTAACAATTATATGTGCATTCCGCCACCTACTGTGCAGGTGGATAAGAAGGATCCCAAAAAGGAAAACATTTGGGTAAAAATAAATATATCATACAAACTACCAAAAAATGTATTAACTAAACAAAATCAACCTGCTTTTCAGTAAAAACCTCATTCTAATCAGGTCCCAACACAGGCTCAGAAGCCTCCTGTGAGGGCGGGACATTTCGTAGTCCTTGTAATGCTTCTGCCGTGAAGTCTTTGAGCCCCAAAAACTTCTTGGCTGCAGATATAATGATACCCAGATCCTTGGACTTCTTAGACACTTGTGCTGTACAATGAATCACTGTGTTGCTATAAGTATCACAAAATCCACCTTCTTCAAAATGAGTGTATCCAGGTCACCCGATTTGACTTGAAACACTAGCAACAGGTTGCAATGCATCCACCGCCATATCTTCAACACTGTTGCTTCTTGTTCCTTCGACTCTCTTCACCGGCCTCCACATAGGAGATCCACTGCGCAACCTTCAAGGATGTCCGTCGTATGATCCCCACCACAGTTGCAACATTTTCCATTCCCAGATTCTTCAATATCATACTTCTCCCGTCTGCAAACATTTGACATGTGACCATATCCTTTACATTTTCCACACTGTAATGGTTTGGACACAAATGCTCTCACCACATACCTCACATATCCACGCTTCACACATTCAGGTAGTCTCCTCAAGTAACAATAATGTTGACAGGCTTCTCCTTCCATACCATACGGGTCAGGCAACGTGCACTGTCCACTCCTGGGATTTTCCGACTAAGGTGACTAAGGTGTACATCATCTATATCCAACGAGACTCCAGCTATAACTCCTTTGGTAGGCGCCCTGCTCCGAAGATCAAAACATGTTACTTCTGACATGGACAATTTTGCCAGATCCAGTGCACACTTCTTCTGTTCTTCATCAAAAGAATTAACTAAAACAAGGCCGCTTCTAGTCACCTTGATTGAATCCACCTTTCCCACTGGTTTCTTCACAGTCCTCGATATTACAAATGGATTTCCCAAATGAATCTCCTTGTTCAACAAAACGTAGTCCAATAAGAAATGCATTATTTGACCGGTCCTTGTCTTCTACTACAACTTTTGCTCGTTTTGTTCCATTCTTTGATTGAACTACTTTCCATTCATTATCACATACTTCACTTGCCACACTTTCAGATACAAGCCCAGTTGCCATTTCCTCCTCTCTGTTCTCTCATTGAATGACAACAAAGACTTTATTGAAGAATCCCTACTGTTGACCAATCACAGACGAAGGGGCATACACTTCAGCTCCGAACTTCGCCTTACTTCCAGAAAACATTTAGTGTGCCCTAACAGCAAAAAAAATACAAAAATAACTGAAATCCAAAACAAACAAAAACTTCACAAAATGTAGTCATAATATATGTACGAACTCTACCAAACTGTCTCGGATGGTAAGCTTGCGGACGTCTTAACAGTCTAGCTCTCGAGTGGCGCAGTGGTCTAAGACACTGCATCTCAGTGCAAGAGGCATCACTGTAGTACATGGTTTGAATCCAGGCTGCATCACATCCGGCCGTGATTGGGAGGACTATAGGGCGGCACACAATTTGCCCAGCGTCGTCTGGGTTTGGCCGGGGTAGGCTGTCATTGTAAATAAGAATTTGTTCTTAACTGACTTGCCTAGTTAAATTAAAATAAATATGTTTTAAAAATCAGCAAGTGTTGTTTTAGCGTCGTTAGTTTTTGGGTCGTCACTAGTTACCATAGCTTTTTAAAATGTGATTTTAAGTCTAACCTTAACCACACTGCTAACCTTATGCCTAACCATAACCTTAATTTAAGACCAAAAAAGCGAATATGTTTTCATGAATATTTACAATATACCAAATTCTGCTTTGTGGCTGTGGTAACTTGTGGAAAACGAAACATTTTAGTTACTCTAGAAATTTAAGTTGCAGGCTGCTACAAACATTCCGTCGTGTGGAGTGTAGGCCTACTAACGGTAGTTTCCAGATTCCATATAAGGTCATAGGCTACTCATAGGCTACTCATAGTGTGCGGTATTACTTGTGTAATTGATGCAGATGTATGATGTTGTCTGTCCAATGCAAATTCATGACTCTTGTGAAAAATGAAAAGTTAGTGCATGCCGCCATGGATCAAGGTAATTGATGACTTGCCTGGGATATTTATTGTATAACCCAAAACAAATTAATTAATTTAAACCCATATCAGACTTATATTCACCAAACCTGAAATACGTCGTAAAAATCAACAAAGTAACTTTTGTGCAGTGAATCACCACAACATCGCTAACTTTCAGACTGTGCGAATAATATCTGCAAATATTATGCAGAAAAGTTGCTGTGTCGCATATTGCACCACTATAGGTCTAAAAAAACGATCTTCGGTTCACATAAAAACATTTAAAAACATACATTCACAACAGATTTCACATCACGTTAAGTGTGTGCCTTCAGGCCACTACTCTACTACCACATATCTACAACACAAAATCCATGTGTACGTGTGTGTATAGTGTCAATAGTCAATCTCTCCTCCACTTTGAGATTGACATGCATATTATTAATGCTCTCTGTGTACATCCATGGGTCAGCCGTGCTCCCCTGTTCTCAGCCAACTGCAATTTTCCTAAGTCCCTATTTGTGGCACCTGACCACACGACTGAACAGTAGTCCAGGTGCGACAAAACTAAGGCCTGTAGGACCTGCCTTGTTGATAGTGCTGTTAAGAAGGCAGAACAGCGCTTTATTATGGACAAACTTCGCCCCATCTTAGCTATGTTTGTGTCACCAGAATGTCACCAGAATAAGACCCTCTATATTTATTGGAAAGCAGCATCAAGCTCATCACTGTGTACTTTCACCACCCTGTGAAGTTCATCGTAACTTATTTCATCTGTAGCGTAATAAACTGCATGATTTCCCGAGTCGTAGTGGGAGGACCACACACCATATCATTGCGTAACTGCAAATTTACTTCGATATGATGGTTATTATATCAATATCTGCGCATAAAGGCATTTCCACCGCCATTTCCCGCATAAAATGTATGACAATTTGTAAGCTATACTTCAGTAAGCACGGACCGACGCTGACGTCTTTTGGTCATCTTTTTTTGGACCGGCAGAATGGCCAGGACCAGCCCTGGTTGCCACTGTCTCAAACAAACAAATTATCTGTCAGCATTTATAAAATTGTAACGAAACTACCTATTTCCATCACAGCTGTCATTATTATTTTTTTTTAATATGATATGACTTTACTCACATAAAAGTTTAAATTGTTAATCTAACTGCACTGTCCAATTTACATTAGCTATTACAGTGAAAAAATATCATGCTCTTGTTTGAGGAGTTTTTATAACGGCAACTGGTTTGATACATTCACCTCTGAAGGTAAGTAACGTACTGACATTCAGTAATCTTGCTCTGATTTGTCATCCCGAGGGTCCCAGAGATAAAATGTAGCATAGTTTTGTTTGATAAAATCAATTTTTATATACAAACGTAAGATCTGGGTTCTAAAGTTTGAACCTCTGCTGTTTTAAAAAATTGACAGCTGTGCCATATAAATTGCAAAATAGTTGAGAAGAGATTTTCAATGTACCGATTACATGGCACATGGTTTATGAATTGACACGCAAACGACGTAGGATTCAAAATTCTAATTTTTGTAACTATGCAAAATTCTTGCAAGTAATAGAATGTTATATATATGTGGGATACAACCTTCCCAGCTCTGCAAATTTTGCTGCATGTAGGTATTCGATCATTTATTTTGGTACTGTTCATATGAAGGTCGTTTTTGGTCACAGGTCCAGGAATGGCTGAAGAATTGCAACATTTAGCTAGAGCTAATGATGCAGATAGCAATACTGGGTGATTTGAAATGTCATAGTCAATTGATCAATAATATAATAAATATTTTTGCAAAAATGTTTCTTTAATTTACAATCTATAGAACCTTGAGAATAGAAAGGTTCAGAACTTTTGTAAAGCATCACAGCACATTTGAAAAATATGGCAAATAGAAATCTAATATGGATGGTTTGAAGAGATAGATGGGAGGGGTTGAATGGAGCTGAAGGGTGTGACTAATAACAACAAGATAACTAATTTAAAACTTACTGGGTATGTAAAATGTATATAAACTCAGCAAAAAAAAGAAATGTCCCTTTTTCAGGACCTTGTCTTTCAAAGATCATTCGTAAAAATCCAAATAACTTCACAGATCTTCATTGAAAGGGGTTTAACACTGTTTCCCATGCTTGTTCAATGAACCACAAACAATTAATGAACATGCAGCTGTGGAACGGTCGTTAAGACACTAACGGCTTACAGACGGTAGGCAATTAAGGTCACAGTTATGAAAACTTAGGACACTAAAGAAGCCTTTCTACTGACTCTGAAAAACACCAAAAGAAAGATGCCCAGGGTCCCTGCTCATCTGCGTGAACATGCCTTAGGCATGCTGCAAGGAGGCATGAGGACTGCAGATGTGGCCAGGGCAATAAATTGCAATGTCCGTACTGTGAGACGCCTAAGACAGCGCTACAGAGAGACAGGATGGACTGCTTATCGTCCTCACAGTGGCAGACCACATCTAAGAACACCTGCACAGGATTGGTACATCTAAACATCACACCTGCGGGACAGGTACAGGATGGCAACAACAACTGCCCGAGTTACACCAGGAACACACAATCCCTCCATCAGTGCTCAGACTGTCTGCAATAGTCTGAGAGAGGCTGGACTGAGGGCTTGTAGGCCTGTTGTAAGGCAGGTCCTCACCAGACATCACCGGCAACAACGTCGCCTATGGGCACAAACCCACTGTCACTGAACCAGACAAGACTGGCAAAAAGTGCTCTTCACTGACGAGTTGTGGTTTTGTCTCACCAGGGGTGATGGTTGAATTTGCATTTATCGTCGAAGGAATGGGCGTTACACTGGGGCCTGTACTCTGGAGCGGGATTGATTTGCAGGTGGAGGGTCCGTCATGGTCTGGGGTGGTGTGTCACAACATCATCGGACTGAGCTTGTTGTCATTGCAGGCGATCTCAACGCTGTGCGTTACAGGGAAGACATCCTCCTCCCTCAAGTGGTACCCTTCCTGCAGGCTCATCCTGACATGACAATGCCACCAGCCGTACTCTTCGTTCTATGCGTGATTTCGTTCTGATTTCGCTCTTCGTTCTGTGCAAGACAGGAATGTCAGTGTTCTGCCATGGCCAGCGAAGAGCCCAGATCTCAATCCCATTGAGCACGTCTGGAACCCGTTGGATCAGAGGGTGAGGGCTAGGGCCAGGGCCATTCCCCCCAGAAATGTCCGGGAACTTGCAGGTGCCTTGGTGGAAGAGTGGGGTAACATCTCACAGCAAGAACTGGCAAATCTGGTACAGTCCACGAGGAGGAGATCCACTGCAGTACTTAATGCAACTGTTGGCCACACCAGATACTGACTGTTACTTCTGACTGTTACCCCCCCTTCCCCCCCCCCCTCACCTTTGTTCAGGGACATATTATTCCATTTCTGTTAGTCACATGTCTGTGGAACTTGTTCAGTTTATGCCTCAGTGGTTGAATCTTGTTATGTTCATACAAATATTTACACATGTTAAGTTAGCTGAAAATTAACACAGTTGACAGTGAGAGGACTTTTATTTTTTTGCTGAGTTTAGGTTCAGAATTTTTGTGAAATAGCACAGTTACAAATATATGGCAAATAGAAATCAAACTGGATGGACATCAGAAATAGAGGAAGACCAGGACTAAAACAACCAAAATATAGAATAGAAAGAGGAGTGGGAGGCCCCGGTGCACAACTGAGCAAGAGGACAAGTACATTAGAGTGTCTAGTTTGAGAAACAGACACCTCACTTGTCCTCAACTGGCAGCTTCATTAAATAGTACCCGCAAAACACCAGTTTCAACGTCAACAGTGAAGAGGCGACCCTGGGATGCTGGCCTTCTAGGCCTTCTAGGCACTGTCCAGTGTCAGTGTTCTTTTGCCCATCTTAATATCTTATTTTTATTGGTCAGTCTGAGATATGGCTTTTTCTTTGCAACTCTGCCTAGAAGACCAGCATCCCAGAGTCGCCCCTTCACTGTTGACGTTGAGACTGGTGTTTGATAGTAAATTTAAAGAAAACCCCTGGAATGGGTAGATGTGTCCAAACTTTTGACTCGAACTGTATATTTTTTAAATCGTTTTAATTTCTATATTTTCAATCGTTTTTATGAACTTCTGATTTAATCTTTTTGCAAGGGTGTGTAGACTTTCACTATGCCCATTGGGCATGGACGTCCCAAGCACTGACCATAAACATATATATATATATTTTTTTAACCTTTATTTAACTAGGCAAGTCATAGGAACTATGGATGCAAGGACTGGCCATCCATTATATACAAATGACAGTTTTAACCATGTTTTGAGGCTGTACAGTCTTTGCTTTCAGTTAAACAGGCCTGTGTTTGGTTCTGATGGGGAAGAACAGTTCCACTAAGCGCAACAAGCATTTAAACATTATCTTCAAGAATCAATGGGCATAGTGAAAGTCTACACACCCTTGGACAGTTTTCACATTTGAGATTGACTCCTTTACTCTCCAGCCACATCAGCTCAGGCTCATGGTGCCAGCCTTTAGATTCACATTTTGACTACAGTACAAACTATGTCTTCCAATGGTGTGACTGCTGTCGGCATCCAAAGATTGTCCAACTTGAATAAACGTTTGGAGGTAAGGATGACAGTAGTGGCGTAGTCTACGGCGATACAGATATCACTTATTATTGATATCTACATAGCGCATTGATGTGAAAGACACTGCTGCTCTCTCATTTATTTATTTGCGCCTTACGGATTGTGGATGGCTGTTCACAAATCTAAATGTGTATTTGAACCCAATAATGGTTGAATTCTGTAAGTTAAAGCTGCCTATCAATCATTGTTTTTGAAACCTGTGGACAGCCAGAGAAAAATGTGTTCTTGCAACAGCTGCATAGTGCGGATCCAGGCCTATGGAATAAAAGTGGGGCTTTTGTTGCTCAGTCTAATTCATGCTCATACATTTTTTTTGTTGATCCATAGGCCTAATGGACAGATGCTTAAACGTGCACACTTTTGATAGACTTAAAAGGGGCAATCTGTAGTTACTACATCTAATTTTGGACTTATACATTATATATATACAGTACCAATCAAAAGTGGACACACCTACTCATTCAAGGGTTTTTCTTTATTTTTACTATTTTCTACACTGTAGAATAATAGTGAAGACATTTATTTTTCCTTTATTTAGCTAGGCAAGTCAGTTAAGAACAAATTCTTATTTACAATGACGGCCTACCTAGGCCAAACCCTAACCTGGACGACACTGGGCCAATTGTTCGCCACCCAATGGGACTCCCAATCACGTCCGGTTGTGAAACAGCCTGTAATCGAACCAGGGTCTGTAGTGACACCTGACACTGAGATGCAGTGCCTTAGACCGCTGTGCCACTCGGGAGACCTCAAAACTATGAAATAACACATAAGGAGTCATGTAGTAACCAAAAAAAGTGTTAAACAAATCAAACATATTTAATATTTTAGATTCTTCAAAGAAGCCACTTTTCCTTTGCCTTGATGACAGCTTTGCACACTCTTGGAAAAAGCATGCCATTCCATGAGCGCATCAGTCCTCCATGACAACAAAATCAGAAACAACAGAGTAGGGCTGGCTAATAAATCCTTAGTTTTGGGGTCATGCTCAGGGAAAACAATTTGGCTAATCTATACTTCCATATTTCCAAGTCCTATTGTTGAAGATCAAGGGGTGTAACATTTATTGGAATGACTGGAATTCTGATAGACTTTGTTTTTTAATGTAAACATAATTTAATCGTAATATTATATGTAGTAGAAAGCGATGAAGAAGAAGAAGCCTACATAACCAACCCATAAAGTTACATTTAACATGCATATATAGCCAGCCATGTAAACTTTAACATTGATTTATCCTGCAATAGATGTCGTTCAATTGGTAACATACATTTTTTGTCTTCTTCTAATGCCTCTTAAGGGGAAAGTAATCTAAAAGTAATGGAATGTTATCAGATTACGTCACTGAGTTTGGGTAATCCAAAAATTACGTTACTGATTACAATTTTGGACAGGTAACTTGTAACTGATTACATTTAGAAAGTAACCTACCCAACCCTGGTTATTATGAGTGATAACTGTTGTGTTACACATACGTTTCTGGCTGTGAACAGTCTGAGTATATGGCGCATGGTGGTGGAAGGTGGAGACAAAGAGGCTGAGTACAAGAAGAGTACAAGAAGACATGTACTTGGGGTTCAAGTGAGGAATGGGATCAGCTGGAAACACTAATTATTCAACCGACAGAATGTTGTTTTACATGATACTTATAGTTGATATCCTTTTTTTATAGATTTGCTTTTCAATGAAAGAAGACAGCAGCTGATTGACCCATTGACTGCATAGGGTTAACCATGAATAGTTTCACAAAATTATTTATTGTTTTGTCATTGACCACTAGCTAGATCCAAATAATTCAGGTAGCTAACATTACACAGAACCACCGGGACCATATACAATATATATATATATTGTATGTGTTACTGTAATTCAGCATTTAGCTGCAATAGTACACATTAAACTAAATAAACCATTATCATTGTTCAATCTTGGAGTGCTCTGTGCCATCTCCACTTGAGACCAGTTGGAGTTGCGTGAATCCTTTGTGACTCACTGGTCATAGCAAGCTAGCTAGCGTAGCTAACTATGACTGTTAGCAAACTAGCTATGTTAACGGGTGATTACTTCCCTAGTCTTAGCTAGACTACTGATGTTTCACAAACAGAAACACTAGCTATCTAATATCACATAGGCTCTAAACGTATTGACATAGCTAGCTTGCTACATCTTTTCTCACATTCTAACATTAACGTTAGATGACGTTAACAGAAACTTTAACAACAACAATGACCAGTCCAGAAATGATGCTAGCTACAATGTCACAAACAAATTAGCGACTGTGATGAAATACACTACTACAAATACAATAGCAACAATTACCTATTTTGAACTTGTTGGTAACTTTTCCGGCTGGCCTCGACTGTTAACCAACTGACTGACTCTCTCAACGCCCGTTGGAAAGTCAGGAGGGGAGGCAGGCTCAAGCTGCAAGGCAGACGGCTCGAGTAGCAGAGGCCACCGCTGCTGGATCATCTGTTTGTGGTTCCTTTAGAGATAATGCTAGCTCCCTATTAAGGATACTTAAGCAAGCATTGATGATGGCAATTGACAATACATGTATGCTGCCATTTGCTATGTTGAAAATTACAATCACAGATTTGTAAAAGAGACAATATATATGAGCCTATTGTTGACTTGGTGATGTGACGTCTGAATCTTGAATAAAATTTTGTCTATATTCAGGTTCAGCAAAGATTTGGCATGCAACCTTGGGTTATGACAAAGAAACACTATGGCAAAGTTACACAGTTGGTGATACAACTAATAACTAATCCGGTTAAGATATGTGGTTTTATTTTCTTCTGTCTTCTCAGAATGGACAGGCAGCCCATAGCCACTGTCAAAAGTTTCATGCAGCGAAATGTTTGATGTCTCACAAATACGAGGTGTGCAAAAATAATAAATGTGACATTAAGCAGACGCTTTCATCCAAAACAACACTATGCATGCATTCATTTTCTGTTCGTGGCCCCGGGAATCGAACCCACAATCATGACTTTGAGAGCCATGATTTTTTTCCATTGACTGTCATGGTTGTTATTTATTTAGCTATTTTAATAGGCTATAGACTTCATTTAACAGTTTAATAGGCTATTGCAATAACTCAGCATGCATGGTTGTAGGCTGCATCACTCCTTCAGCCTAGGTAGCAGAATATCCAATGGAAGATATAGGCCTTCATTTTTTTTTAAATAAAGTTATTCTATGTCCTAGGCTACAACAACAGTGCAATGAGGAATGTATTATTGTTAGTACACAATGATTGTCTAGGCAGTGATGTGGGCTAATCAAACGTCCTTTTGTGTTTCATGCCAAAATAAAGCCCTGATTATACAACCATTTGGATCAGTTATGGATTTATTCTCGACAGTTTACAAGGTCCAGAAAATTACATTAGGCTACTCATATGGTGTATTTTGTCAGGATGTATCAGCGTTTACAGAAGTCTACCACAGAAAAATAGGCTATAGCCTATGACACTGAGATGTGCTGTCAGTCATGGATCATGTATCCCAAGTCGTCCTATAATTAACATGACCACGAACATAAGCCTAAAAATCGCTAATGCCATTATATTTAACCAGTATTGGCCGAATGACTGAAATTAATGGAATTAGTGTGACTGGGCCCGAGTACCATTAGCCAGAACCCAGAGTAATATGATTCTGCCGGACTTGGGAAGAGCTCGGCCCGTATGAAGCCCCCCGAGTCCGAGTCGATGCCGAGTCCCGAGTCTCAAACGGGATAGGCCCGAGCCCCCGGTGTTGACTGGGCTAGCTTCTGAACAAAACAATGTAAATAGCCAAGAAACACAAGAACAAATTCTCACTTCAGTAGACTTTAGTTTCAAGTAAATTAGACCAACTTTTATGCCTGTGCGCAGCGCTTCTAAAATTGAATCTTTCACTCAGATCTTCACGTGTGCGTGCACAGCCCCCAGCCAGGCAGTGTTGCAGCGTGAGGTGGGATAGGCTATGTAGGATTTGTGGTTATTTTACCGTGTGCGATTAATTTACCAGCTATGAAACAAAACAGCAGAAATACAGCTACTGCAAATTTATTTTACTATAAATGTGATCATATTTTACTATTTTTATTCACAAATGCGAGTGAAATGCTTGCACTGTGGAGCCCTGACCACCCGCCAAAGTGGCTAGTGAAAAACACATCTTACCCGCCAATGCCAAAATCTACCAACATTTGTGTTAATTTTAGGCCCTGAACATATTCTATTCTTATTTAAAATAAAAGTGACCAACTTCTAAAACCAAAGATGCGCCCCTGGTTCCAAATACCAAACTGAAGTTTACGTCAATTATTTCAGGGTTTCATGTTAGTGACCATCTACATCCAGACTATGTGCCATCTATTTTTCCCCACCAATGGGAATCTTGCTGTGAAAGAACTCAGCCGTTCTGGCAATGCAAGAAAACGAGCGATATGTGTTCCTCAATTGCCACCACCCAAAAGAAAGAGGCTCCCCAGGACATCCAATGACGATGGTACTTCCATCTTTTGTGAGCCAAATGAAGATGCTTCGCCTTCATCAGAACCAAATTAAGATTTTAACCTTTATTTAAAAAGGCAAGTCAGTTAAGAACAAATTCTTAATTACAATGACAGCCTAGGAACATTGGGTTAACTGCCTTGTTCAGGGGCAGAACAGATCTTTTACCTTGTCAGCTCGGGGATTCGATTTAGCAACCTCTCGTTTACTGGCCCAATGCTCTAACCACTAGGCTGCCTGCCGCCCTGATAATGCTTCCCTAACTGACAGGTGAGCTAGTTAAAGAAGCACAACATGATCCAGAAGATATCTCAATGGGTTCCCTAAGGCCTGTTGCAGAAAGTGAAAGGGCAAGATGACAGTTGAAATGGAAATTCTTAGAAGAGAGAGATGAAGCAAGAAGAGAAAGGTGTAGTGGGCAGCAATATTTGTTGTGTATATACAGTATAATACATATATACACACACACACATATCACATGTGACTCATATGACTATGAAATTAGCCTTTTAAAATTTGTATCTGACTCCATAAGATAAATAGCAATATGAAAGAACACTATGGTTGAGTTACAGTAATAGGCAATGTCTTAGATGGATTCACATACAAGGCATAAACCTTAAGTTACAAAGCATTAACAAGCATTACAAGGAATTATTCTAAGCATGGTAAGAGAGGGAGAAATCATAGCCTGAAAGGCCATGCCCCAAAAGTCCATGGGTGGAGAGAGAAAGAATCTCACCACAACAGTCCAGGAACAAAAATAGAAACAATGAATCCAATACCCTTTTATAAGCATCTGAGCTGTTGACCAATAGTATTACTGTAAAGTTATCCTCCAATCGGATAGACCTACAGGATATAACCTCTGCTTCTCAGAGGTGAGACAATGGGGGTTGGAGAGAGCAACATAAAGAATGCTGAATTCCTAAGACAACAAAGGGGAAATTCTTGCATAGTTGATAAGAAGAGTCACTTCGAGGGCTGCCCTACAGATGAGTTGAGAAGAGATGCTGCAAAGGAGAACTTGACTAAAGAGTGACTGTCTGCCAATGCTGTAAAAGGGAATTACAAGGCATGCAAAGCGGGGAGTTGACATTGGGGTACAGCGGGGTACGGGGAGTTGACATTTAATTAGGAACAGACAAAGAGCAAGACAGAAACAGCGTCAGCACACGGATACACAATGACAAACGACAATCAATGCAGCAGTGGGGAACAGAGCTGGGGAACTGACAAATATAGGAGAGGTAATAAACCGGTGATTGAGTCCAGATGAGTCCAATAATCGCTGATGCGTGTGACGGGGGGGAAGGCAGGTGTGCGTAATGATGGTGGCAGGAGTGCGCAATGCTGGGGAGCCTGGCGCCCTCGAGCGCCAGGGGGGAAGAGCGGGAGCAGGCGTGAAACAAAGCTATGACTGGGCTCAGTTGGGCAGTGTTTGTGCCTGCATGAATATCCTGTACAGTTTATCAAGTCACCACACAGACCTCAAATTTTCCACTCATAACCAACCTTTCCTCTGCCTATTGAAGCTACACCAGAATCCACCCTTAGCCTTAGTGATGTTCAACAAGAACAGGTTGGGGGATGGGTAGTGTCCAGCCTCCTAATTGAAGAGCTCAATTGAAAGTAAAACCTGAGCTTGAAAAGAAAAGGAGTATACCTGGTCAACCTAGTCAATTAAGCTAAATAATCTATTATTGTTAGCTCATTAGACACATTCATTTGTGTGATATGATTGATAATGCATGTACCAGCATCTCCCTTACTGAGCTGCTCTCCACCCTGCAAGACATTAATTGTGACATCAGTTATCTTAAATATAGGGGGTGCTGTTTCCACTTTGGAAAATATCGTCTCCAAATTAAACTGCCTCATACTCAATTCTTGCTCGTACAATATGCATATTATTATTACTATTGGATAGAAAACAATCTCTAGTTTCTAAAACCGTTTGAATTATGTCTGTGGGTGAACCAGAACTCTTTCTGCAGCGAAATCCATGACAGGAACTGCGAAGGTCTGAAAACGAGGCTCTGTTCTCAGATCAGTTTAAAGCTCTGTATGTATCCTATGGGTCGACATGAACTGCACCCGCCTTCCCCTGGATGTCAGTAACCAATGAGAATTGGAATGGAGTTTCTAGGCAGATCTCAGACCTTATAAAGCCCCAAGGAACGAAGGGAGCTCTCTTTTCGACGTTCGTCATTGCGCAAAGCAAGACCTCAGGATGGCATTTTGAAACGCTCAGTTATTGGCCTTAGATATATCCCTCTGTAATTTAATTCGATATAGGTGTTAGAAACATCATAACGAAGTTATTTTAAACCGAGTTATATCAGTTTATGCGAGTATATTGCTATTTTCGGAATTTCCTTAGTATTGCGTTTTGAGGATTTGGGCATGTTGTGGCCACATAGCTATTGTTAGCTGCTAATTCCGAAGTTGAAGATGACGTTTTACAACCAAGCAACGATTCTTTTGGACAAAGGACAACTTGCCCAAGATTCTGATGGAAGCTCGTCCAAAAGTAAGAGCTATTTATGATGTTATTCCGTATTTATGTGGAAAAATGTAAACGGATTTGTCCGCCATTATTGCGGCACTAGTCTGGCTGTAACGCACACTGTATGTCTAGTAACGTTAATTTTAAAAATCTAACTCAGCGGTTGCATTAATAACTAATGCATCTTTCATTTGCTGTCCAACCTGTATTTTTTTGTCAAGTTTACGATTATTTATTGATTAGATTAGGTGCCTTTCCAAGATGGCGCCGGACAGAATGCATGACCTGTTGCCACTGATCACATTGTATAACCACGATTTGTGCTGCTAAATATGCACATTTTCGAACAAAACCTATATGCATTGTGTAATATGATGTTACAGGACTGTCATCTGATGAAGTATATCAAGGTTAGTCAAAAATTATATATCTTTTGCTATATTGTTACGATCGCTAACCTGTGCTGCTGGTAAATTGCTTGTGTTTCTGGCTATTGTGCTAAGCTAATATAATGCTATATTGTGTTTTCGCTGTAAAACACTTAAAAAATCTGACATATTGGCTGGATTCACAAGATGTTGGGCTTTCATTTGCTGTACGCTGTGTATTTTTCAGAAATGTTTTAAGATGAGTAATTAGGTATTTGACGTTGGTCTCTGTAATTATTCTGGCAGCTTCGGCACTATTTCAGATTGCAGCTGCAATGTAGAACTGTGATTTATACCTGAAATATGCAAATTTTTCTAATAAAACATATGCTATACAATAAATATGTTATCAGACTGTCATCTTATGAAGTTGTTTCTTGGTTAGTGGCTATATATATCTTTATTTGGTCGAAATTGTGATAGCTACCCATGCAGGAAAAAAATGGTGGGAAAAAAAAGTTGTGTCTTTTGCTATCGTGGTTAGCTAATAGATTTACATATTGTGTCTTCCCTGTAAAACATTTTAAAAATCAGAAATGATGGCTGGATTCACAAGATCTGTATCTTTCATCTGGTGCCTTGGACTTGTGATTTAATGATATTTAGATGCTAGTATTTACTTGTGACGCTATGCTAGGCTATGCTAGTCAGCTTTTTTACTGTGGGGGGTGCTCCCGGATCCGGGATGCGTAGCAAGTAGAAGTTAATTGCCATGTGATTCAGACAAATCAATGAATTTAAAATCATGTTTTGACTAACACATTATCTATTTATTCTGAATAGTGTTTTAACCACAATTTGTTTTACGTGAGTTTTTTATTTAAAAAAACTCCATAGTCTTTGCCAATGACAGGCATGCCCATAACATGATACAGCCACCCCCATGCTAGCTTGAAAATATGAACATGGATGTGTGGATGCGTTTGACTTTTAAACAGTTTATTGAGTTTAATGGCTGTGAAAGGAGAAAACTGAAGCTTGATCAACAACATTGTAGTTTCTCCCCAATACTAACCTAAATGACAGAGTGAAAAGGAGGAAGCCTGTACATAGTATAAATATTCCAAAACATGCATCCTGTTTGCAATAAGAAACTAAAGTATAACTGCAAAATAATGTGGCAAAGAAATCAACTTCATGTCCTGATTACAAAGCGTTATGTTTGAGGCAAATCCAACTCAACACATCACTGAGTACTGTACCACTCTTCATATTTTCAAGCTAGCATGGGGGTGGCTGTATCATGTTATGGGCATGCCTGTCATTGGCAAAGACTATGGAGTTTTTTTAAATAAAAAGAAACGGAATATGATAGGGCTTTTCAACTATATTCTTTTTGTCACACTCCAATCCCTTCTAACATGTTATACACATTCTGCGAGCATCATAGAGGGGAGCAGAACACACATCCATGTTCCAGAGAGTCTTAGCTTTCAGGAATGGGGTCATAATAAACCCAAACGATTCAAACGCTAGAATCTAATTCATAGGAATAAAATAGATTCTACATGCCACATTTGCTTCAGAAACAGTTCCTTTGGTACCTCTAGCTTGTTTACCACAGAGAGCATTTGATATGTCCTCCTCTACCTTTACTGGCTGGCAAAGTACCAGGATATTGTTTTGGAATCTGAATTTAGAGAACTGAATTTGAAAACTGAATCCATTTGAGAAGTTTAATACTGTATATGAAACTTTGGTCAACTTGAAATTATAGTTTGTAAACTTGATGCACAGACAATGAGTGCAATATACAGTGGGGAGAACAAGTATTTGATACACTGACAATTTTGCAGGTTTTCCTACTTACAAAGCATGTAGAGGTCTGTAATTTTTATCATAGGTACACTTCAACTGTGAGAGAAGGAATCTAAAACAAAAATCCAGAAAATCACATTGTATGATTTTTAAGTAATTAATTTGCATTTTATTGCATGACATAAGTATTTGATACATCAGAAAAGCAGAACTGAATATTTGGTACAGAAACCTTAGTTTGCAATTACAGAGATCACACGTTTCCTGTAGTTCTTGACCAGGTTTGCACACACTGCAGCAGGGATTTTGGCCCACTCCTCCATACAGACCTTCTCCAGATCCTTCAGGTTTCGGGGCTGTCGCTGGGCAATACGGACTTTCGGCTCCCTCCAAAGATTTTCTATTGGGTTCAGGTCTGGAGACTGGCTAGGCCACTCCAGGACCTTGAGATGCTTCTTACGGAGCCACTCCTTAGTTGCCCTGGCTGTGTGTTTCGGGTCGTTGTCATGCTGGAAGACCCAGCCACGACCCATCTTCAATGCTCTTACTGAGGGAAGGAGGTTGTTGGTCAAGATCTCGCGATACATGGCCCCATCCATCCTCCCCTCAATACGGTGCAGTCGTCCTGTCCCCTTTGCAGAAAAGCATCCCCAAAGAATGATGTTTCCACCTCCATGCTTCACGGTTGGGATGGTGTTCTTGGGGTTGTACTCATCCTTCTATTCCTCCAAACACGGCGAGTGGAGTTTAGAGCAAAAAGCTCTATTTTTGTCTCATCAGACCACATGACCTTCTCCCATTCCTCCTCTGGATCATCCAGATGGTCATTGGCAAACTTCAGACGGGCCTGGACATGCGCTGGCTTGAGCAGGGGGACCTTGCGTGCGCTGCAGGATTTTAATCCATGACGGCGTAGTGTGTTACTAATGGTTTTCTTTGAGACTGTGGTCCCAGCTCTCTTCAGGTCATTGACCAGGTCCTGCCGTGTAGTTCTGGGCTGATCCCTCACATTCCTCATGATCATTGATGCCCCACGAGGTGAGATCTTGCATGGAGCCCCAGACCGAGGGTGATTGACCGTCATCTTGAACTTCTTCCATTTTCTAATAATTGTGCCAACAGTTGTTGCCTTCTCACCAAGCTGCTTGGCTATTGTCCTGTAGCCCATCCCAGCCTTGTACAGGTCTACAATTTATCCCTGATGTCCTTACACAGCTCTCTGGTCTTGGCCATTGTGGAGAGGTTGGAGTCTGTTTGATTGAGTGTGTGGACAGGTGTCTTTTATACAGGTAACGAGTTCAAACAGGTGCAGTTAATACAGGTAATGAGTGGAGAACAGGAGGGCTTCTTAAAGAAAAACTAACAGGTCTGTGAGAGCCGGAATTCTTACTGGTTGGTAGGTGATCAAATACTTATGTCATGCAATAAAATGCAAATTAATTACTTAAAAATCATACAATGTGATTTTCTGGATTTTTGTTTTAGATTCCGTCTCTCACAGTTGAAGTGTACCTATGATAAAAATGACAGACCTCTACATGCTTTGTAAGTAGGAAAACCTGCAAAATCGGCAGTGTATCAAATACTTGTTCTCCCCACTGTATGTCATGTTGAAACTAATATAAATATTGAATTTGAATATTCATTCAATTCCGTTTCAAATAAGAACATACAAGGTCAATGTATGAATTCTCTGTTTTTCCCCCACATTCCTCATCTATCCATTCTCTTCTGTTCCTCTATCAGTCTCCTCATCTTTTTCTGATGTTGAGCCTCAAATTGTCTCTCCATCTCATTCTGTCTGTTATTCCATTGAAGTGTTAAATAAAAATGAAGTGGTTGAAATGTTTCCATTACCCATTGCGCATTAATAAATTGGTGACCGCTTGTATCCCCTCCCACCTGTTTCATGTCTCAGGTAGCCCGCAAAAGCCAGCATGGATAGAATGCAAGAAAGGACTAGATCTGAAATAATTGGATGGTGAAATTTGCATCCAGAAAACCAGAAAAGCAGGGCAAAACAATTCAGACATTCTTGAAAGTCAGGACAAGGATCCTGCAAAGAAACTTTATTTTTATAGTTGAAAAATAGATTTAGGATAGGCATTCAAATTATTATTGTTGATCTTTAGAAAATGTCTCCTATATCTGCCGTTTCCATTACACATTGTTTTGCGACATTGCTTTTGTCGAATTAACCTGGGTCAACGGAAACATGCCTAGAATCCCAAAGTAGTCTACAGAACTTTTTAAATTGTGTATCTCTAACCTTGTGAAAAAAAATAATTCTGGTCAAATTCATGTTTTCCCGTTGGTTACAGTGTATGGGTATAAATAATATAATTTATTGAAACAGCAGGACAAATCCCAGATTGTGCCATTAATTCATGCATTTACAAACCATTAGCTTAATGTTTACTAAATAGTCATAAACATTTATATTTTTTATATACACTGCATCGCAGTGCTAGCTGCGCCACCAGAGTCTCTGGGTTCGCGCCCAGGCTGGGCTGGGTTCGCGCCCAGGCTCTGTCGCAGCCGGCCGCAACCGGGAGATCCGTGGGGCGACGCACAATTGGCATAGCGTCGTCCGGGTTAGGGAGGGTTTGGCCGGTAGGGAGGGTTTGGCCGGTAGGGATATCCTTGTCTCAGTATGTTAAAAAAATAAAAAAATAATAATGTAATAAAATGTATGCACTCTACTGTAAGTCGCTCTGGATAAGAGCGTCTGCTCTTGGCCGGTAGGGATATCCTTGTCTCAGTATGTAAAAATGTAATAAAATGTATGCACTCTACTGTAAGTCGCTCTGGATAAGAGCGTCTGCTAAATGACTAAAATGTAAATGTAAAATGTATATACAGTATTTCTGGGGAAGGGTATAAACTATAAAATAATTATTTGAAATAATTTGTTGAAAGTTTCCTAGAGCAGTGGTCTCCGTCAAAAATATGGAACTGCCCACTCCTGAGACTGAGGCATATGACAGCACACCTGGAGTTCATGAAAGACTCCAAAACCAAGATTCTGTGGTCTGACGAGACAAAAATGTAACCCTGAATGCAAAGTGCTATGTCTGTAGAAAACCAGTCACAGCTCGTCACCCGTCTAACACCATCTTTACCTTGAAGCATGGTGGTGGCAGCATCATCCCTCCCGGAAATAGGGCAACTCAAGCAATTTATTTGTTGTCTGAGTGAGGTAAATGCTGTAAATCTAGAGGACTCTTTGTAATTGGAAAGATGATACGTTGAGGATTATAATTAATACCGCTTTGATGTCATACAAGCAAGCTAAACACGTGAGTCCAAATTTGAACCTCCAAATTAAAACAATTATGTCATATACAGTGTCAATGTTTATGATCACTATGTTTAATGTACATTTACAAGATGACATGGCATCATACCCTGAGTTTCTGAACATAATGAGCCTACGTTTGTTTATTTAGGAAAAAATATCTGCGGCACACGCACCTGAAAGCACTCATGACTCCTTTCTATGTGTACCAAAATTAAGGTCTGTTTCTCTGAATTGCCTTGTGAAAGCCTAACACTGTAAGATCCTATTTTATAACTTAGCTAGTCATGTTGGCAATAGAACAAGCGTTCAAATTATGCCCATCTTGTCAGGACCCGGTGTGAGAAACAGTCACTAATAGTCGGCAGAACCCAGAAGATGAGGCAGACACAGCAGTACTAGAGACGGTGGTTTAATAAAGGAAAAAGATCTTCAGGCAAAAAATATAAATCCACAACGTCAAAAGTAATGCCAAGAGAAAAAATGAATATCCTCCAAGATACAAAGAAAATCCACAAAGTGGTAAGAACAGCAGGGAAAAAACAAACCTCAAAAGAATAATAAAAAATAAACAAGAACAAAACCAGAGTACCTCAGGAAAATCCAACTTGAGAAACAAATGGTCACAGCATGGCTGGGGCTGGGTGCTAACATACAAACACAGAGCAAAGAACTGAGTAACACTAAGGGGTTAAATACCTACAAGGAAATGAGGCACAGGTGCAAATAATAACTAGAACAAGGGAAAAACAAAAGGTTCAAAAAGGCGCAATGGGGGCATCTAGTGACCAAAACCTGAATAATCCTGGCCAAAACCTGACACATCTGACCCAGATTGTGATTTATAATGGACCGTTTTGGGATTTTTGATTTGATTTGATTTATTAGGATCCCCATTAGCAATGGCAACAGCTAGTCTTACTGGGGTCCGACACAGAACAAAAAAGACATTACAGACAAAAGATGTTGCAATTTACATACATTTAAAAACATTAACATGTAGTGTGTGTGTGTGTATGCATCTACTGTATCAGTTATACATGTCAGTACATACACATAACAAGTAGGTCACATGGGGGAGAGGTGTTTTGCCGTGAGGTGTTGCTTTATTAGCTATTTCTGAAACCAGGTTTGCTGTTCACTTGAGCAATATGAGATGGAAGGGAGTTCCATGCACTCATGGCTCTGTATAATACTGTACATTTCCTTGAATTTGGACCTGTAGACTGTGAAAAGACTCTTGGTGGCACATCTGGTGGGGTAAGTGTGTGTCAGTGCTGTATGTAAGTTGACTATGAAAACAATTTGGAATTTCCAACATCGTCATGTGTGCTCCATCTCCGGCCTCTAGGTCATCAGGCTGCTCATTGTGGCGCACATCTGTCACCATTGTTACACGCACCTGCGCGTCATCAGGCTCACCTGGACTCCATCACTTCCCTGATTACCTTCCCTATATATGTCACTCCTTTTGGTTCCTTCCACTGGCATTATTGTTTCTGTTTCAGTTTCATGTCTGTGCGTTGTTCGTGTTTCTTGTTTTGTATTATGTTTTGTTTATTTATTAAAGCACTCACTCCCTGAACTTGCTTCCCGACCCTCAGCGCACATATTGTTACAAACACATTAATGTTTCTTATAAAAACAAGTCACCCAGTCAGTCTTTCCTCAACTCCTAGCCAAGAGACTTGCAGGCATAGTATTAATATTAGCCCTCTGATTACATTGAAGAGCAAGACCTACCGCTCTGTTATGTGCCAGCTGCAGCCTAACTAGGTCTTTCTTTGCAGTACTTTACCATATGCATGGACAATAATCAAGATAAGATAAAACTAGAGCCTGCAGGACTTGCTTTGTGGATTGTGGTGTCAAAAAAGCAGAGCATTTCTGTCAGGATAAGGTAATACCCAGATGCAGAACATGTCGAAGTAGCAATGTTTATTACAGCAACAGGGGCAAAAGTACAGGATGGCAGGCAGACTCAGGGTCAGGTCAGGCAGAGGTTGGAAATCCAGATAAGGGCAAAGGTATAGGACGGCAGGCAGACTCAGGGTCAGGTCAGGCAGAGGTTGGAAATCCAGATAAGGGCAAAGGTATAGGACGGCAGGCAGGCTCAGGGTCAGGGGCAGGCAAGTGTAAAACACCAGGAAGGTGAGAAAAAGAGAGGCCGGGAAAAGACAGGCGCTGACAGAACAAACGCTGGTAAGCTTGACAAACAAGATGAACTGGCAACACACAAACAGAAAACACTGGTATAAGTACACAGAGGATGGGCAACATTTCCATGATATAGACTTTACAAGTCAAAGCTATGATCCGTTCTATAGACGAACGCACAAACAGGCAGTTTGTTTACTCGTCAACGTAGTCTCGTCAGGGAACCCTCTCAAGTTTGCCTCTCTTGAGCCGTGTCTCTCTTTCGAGTCCCGGGGATTAGGGCCTGGCCCGGGATGAGCAGAACATCCACAGTAGCCGACTCGCTGAAGCAGAAATGTTCATCCAAATCAAGGTTAGTGATCGCTGTTGTCCAGAAGCTATTTTCGGGTCATAGGAAATTATGGCGGAAATATCATGCACAAAAAAAGTTGAGATCAGCGTAAACAAACCTAACAAAATAGCAGAATTGGTCAGGAGCCCATTTTATGGCAGCTATCCATCTCTGCAGCGCCATCTTCCAAGGCCTGAACAATAACTAGATTGTTGTTTTTTGAACTGTTTTTAAACTAATGGAAATGGGACACTTGGACCAATTCGGAGAAGCAGCTGGGTGACAGGGATTGTGCTGTCAAGAGCTTTTCACTGCTGTTAGCAAGATGCTTGTAAATACTCACACAGCACAAGTCTATAAGTGCGATGGACTAGTGTGACAGTTTTTATTGGCATGATCACTTTTTTGAAGAAACTACCAAGAGGTTGTTGCTTGGACTAAATCTGTGCAATCGCTAATAAAACATTAGAGAACATGGTTGAATATTGTTCATATGTGGTGACTTACACAATCAACAACAGCAAAATTTGAGTGTCACGTTCTAGAGGCCATTTCATATACATAAGAAAGGTAAAGTATCTGACGTAATTGCAATGACCTTTAAATTGATTTCCAAAGACCTAGAGGACAATGTCATGACCCCAAAACAACACCTTGAGAAAATGAGAACATGACTCAAATTTAACACCACTTGCAATTCAAGTGTGTGCTGGGGTTGTTTGCTACAGTTGAATTCCATAGCTTCAACATTGGAAAATATTAGTGTCTCAATGATAGGCAAGAGATAATGAGAGTTTCCAACTGTTTGACTTCTACTAAGGAACTCCACTGAGAACATTTGTTACTTGAGACATACAGTACAGACTTTACAACAACGGAGCTGCTCTTCCTCCCGGGGAAGGACTGCCCGTTCCATGATCTCGCCATCACGGTTGACAACTCCATTGTGTCCTCCTCCCAGAGTGCTAAGAACCTTGGCGTGATCCTGGACAACACCCTGTCGTTCTCAACTAACATCAAGGCGGTGACCCGTTCCTGTAGGTTCATGCTCTACAACATTCGCAGAGTACGACGCTGCCTCACGCAGGAAGCGGCGCAGGTCCTAATCCAGGCACTTGTCATCTCCCGTCTGGATTACTGCAACTCGCTGTTGGCTGGGCTCCCTGCCTGTGCCATTAAACCCCTACAACTCATCCAGAACGCCGCAGCCCGTCTGGTGTTCAACTTTCCCAAGTTCTCTCACGTCACCCCGCTCCTCCGCTCTCTCCACTGGCTTCCAGTTGAAGCTCGCATCCGCTACAAGACCATGGTGCTTGCCTACGGAGCTGTGAGGGGAACGGCACCTCCGTACCTTCAGGCTCTGATCAGGCCCTACACCCAAACAAGGGCACTGCGTTCATCCACCTCTGGCCTGCTCGCCTCCCTACCTCTGAGGAAGTACAGTTCCCGCTCAGCCCAGTCAAAACTGTTCGCTGCTCTGGCACCCCAATGGTGGAACAAACTCCCTCACGACGCCAGGTCAGCGGAGTCAATCACCACCTTCCGGAGACACCTGAAACCCCACCTCTTTAAGGAATACCTAGGATAGGATAAAGTAATCCTTCTAACCCCCCCCCCCCTTAAAAGAGTTAGATGCACTATTGTAAAGTGGTTGTTCCACTGGATATCATAAGGTGAATGCACCAATTTGTAAGTCGCTCTGGATAAGAGCGTCTGCTAAATGACTTAAATGTAAATGTAAACAACCTTACAACAGTTTGGGGAAAGACCATTTATTAAGCACCATGTTTTTATTTATTTAAGCAGGGAGTCGTGCTGAGAGCATGGTTTCGTTCCCTGATGAGCCTTGCATGAACACATCAATAAACAATAATTACACTATACATATCTATATACACATCAATTACACAAGACATGAAAAGTAAACACAAAACACGAAAATCAAAACACATTCTTATGAAACCAAAAGGCCCTCTAACGTCTGCCTGAATTGTTCTAGAGGCACCAACTCCATCAACTTTAAGGAGTTTTGGAGATCATTCCATGAGAGACACAAAAACTAAAATTAGATTTAGCTAAGCCGGTGGAGATTGAAAGGATGTTCACTCCTTCTAAAGAGTAAATCATCGTCCACAGACGATGAGACAGCGATAGTCCGGCATCCCATTGTGACATAGTTACGCGGCTCTGATACCCCCATCCACGGGGGTAACACAGGCCGAACACGCACCTCCCCACAATTCCCATAAAATGCAGCTCCGTTATTCATTTGAATGTGTTGACAGTTGGAGAAATTTTTTGAGCTGCGCTGAGACTTTGAAAAGTATGAAAGCCAACAGCCCAATATTCTAGAACACATCTGTGCGCACGTGTACACGTTTTGGACTATGATAGAAGTTAAATGATTTTAAGCTTAAGCTTATCAATGATACTCAGAGCTCTTAAGATATACACTGAGTCTACAAAACATTAAGAAACCTGCTCTTTCCATGACATAGACTGACCAGGTGAATCCAGGGAAATGCTATGATCACTTATTTATGTCACTTGTTAAATCCACTTCAATCAGTATAGATGAAGGGGAGGAGACAAGTTAAAGAAGGATTTTTAAGCCTTGAGACAATTGAGACATGGATTGTGTGTGTGTGACTGTGCATGTGTAACATTTAGAGGGTGAATGGGCAAGACAAAATATTTAAGTGCCTTTGAACAGGGTATGGTAGTAGGTGCTATGCGCACCGGTTTGTGTCAAGAACTGCAACGCTGCTGTTTTTTTTTTAACGATAAACGGTTTCCCTTGTGTATCAAGAATAGTCTACCACCCAAAGGACATCCAGTCAACTTGACACAACTGTGGGCCAGCATGCCTGTGGAACGCTTTTGACATGCCCTAACGAATTGAGGCTGTTCTAAGGGCAAAAGGGGGTGCAACTCAATATTAGGAAGGTGTTCTTAATGTTTTGTCCGTTCAGTACACATTTGAGCACATTTGTGAGGACATTTATTTGTCTTTAGGGGAAGAGCAAAAGCCCTCTGTCTTTTTAATATCTTTCTCTTTACTCTTGACAGCACTGCTCAGAAAGATAACAGTGACCTCACCAATGGTCCTGCCGCCGCCTCCCAGCTTTGTATTACCCAACTTTCCAGGGATTCTTATCCAGTTAGAATTTTGAACGGGCGACCCATAGAAAACAAAAGCCCCTGTGTTTACTGCCTGGCCCGTTTAACAGCTTCCTCTGTTCAGATGGTCAGCCATCCTCTTTCTCACAGCATTCCAATGTCAGGCACAGGGAGGGCATCGAGAGAGATGCTCTTTCTCTGTCACTCTCCTGCGCTGCCCGGCCGTGTTGTTGTAATGCTTCATTTACGAGTGGAGTGGTCCTTGAACCTTGTGTGCTGACAGCACTCAGGCCCGTTTTACAGCAACTAACCATTGTTTACATGACTGGAATGTTTTACTATCAAAACCCATTATTAGATGAGAAATAGGCCCTTGGTGGACTGGTGTTTTACAAGTTGTTATTTAAGTTTTCAGTGATTTGGGGGAGAGAATTAATGATGTTTCAAATGGGCAGAAACGAGCGGTAATGGTAAGGTTTGGAGGGGCCTGGTGGATGGAGTAGGTGGGGGCGGTTGATTGTCCTCTTTGGGAGCAGTATTGTCAGGCATGAGTGTTGGGGAGCTATTGCTACTGCCTTAAAGAGTCAGATGGGACACTCAATGAAAACCAGGCTGCTGCAATAAATAAGTTCCAAAATAAAGAGCCACTGAACAGTGCTGGCCCCCTACTAAGACCCCAACAGCACAACATTTTACATTTTAGTCATTTAGCAGACGCTCTTATCCAGTGCATTATTGTTAAAGGTACAATTTCTATCTCAATATCAAACATTTTTGTGGTAGTAATTAAGTACCTTACTGTGATTGTTTTCATTCCTTTATTTTACCAGGGAAGACATATTGAGACCTAGGTCTCTTTTTTCAAATGTGCCCTGATACCAAATACTAATTGAGTGTATGTAAACTTCGGACCCACTGGGAATGTGATGAAAGAAATCAAATCTGAAATAAATCTCAGACATTTCACATTCTTTAAATAAAGTGGTGATCCTAAATGACCTAAGACAGGGAATTTTTACTAGGATTAAAGGTCAGGAATTGTGAAAAACTGAGTTTAAATGTATTTGGCTAAGGTGTATGTAAATTTTCGACTTCAACTGTATACGGAACCAATCAAAGTTTGGACACACCTACTCATTCAAGGGTTTTTATTATTTAAAAAAAAACTATTTTCTACATTGTAAAATAATAGTGAAGACATCAAAACTATGAAAACGCATATGGAATCATGTAGTAAGTAAAAAAAAGTGTTAAACAAATCAAAATATATTTCATATTTTAGATTCTTCAAAGTAGCAACCCTTTGCCTTGATGATAGCTTTGCATTTCAACCAGCTTCATGAGGTAGTCACCTGGAATGCTTTTCCAACAGTCTTGAAGGAGTTCCCAAATATGCTGAGCACTTGTTGGCTGCTTTTCCTTCACTCTGCGATCCAATTAATCCCAAACTATCTCAATTGGGTTGATTTTGGGTGGTTGTGGATGCCAGGTCATCTGATGCAGCACTCCATCACTCTCCTTCTTGGTCAAATAGCCCTTACACAGCCTGGAGGTGTGTTTTGGGTCATTGTCCTGTTGAAAAACAAATGATAGTTCCACTAAGCGCAAACCAGATGGGATGGTGTATCACTGCAGAATGCAGTGGTAGCCATGTTGGTTAAGTGTGCCTTGATAGTGTGCCTTGATTCTAGATAAATCACTGACAGTGTCACCAGCAAAGCACCCTCACACCATCACACCTACCACACATGCGGATATCATCCGTTCACCTACTCTGCATCTCATAAAGACACAGCGATTGGAACCAAAAATCTCCCGTTTGGACTCACCAGACTAGTGTTTCTTGGCCCAAGCAAATCTCTTCTTCTTATTGGTGTCCTTTAGCAGTGGTTTGTTTGCAGCAATTCGACCATGAAGGCCTGATTCACAAAGTCTCCCCTAAAAAGTTTATATTTAGCGACTGCACTTCAAATTTTTCCCAGCAGTGAAGAGGTGACTCCGGTATGCTGGCCTTCTAGGCAGAGGTGCAAAGAAAAAGCCATATCTCAGACTGGCCTAAAAAAAAATAAGATTAAGATGGGCAAAAGAACACAGACACTGGACAGAGGAACTCTGCCTAGAAGGCCAGTATCCCGGAGTCGCCTTTTAACTGTTGACGTTGAGACTGGTGTTTTGCGGGTACTATTTCATGAAGCTGCCAGTTGAGGACTTGTGAGGCGTCTGTTTCTCAAACTAGACACTCTAATGCACTTGAGCCTGTAATCGAACCCACAAATGCTGATTCTCTAGATACTCAACTAGCCTAAAGAAGGCCAGTTTAATTCCTTCTTTAATCAGAACAACAGCTTTCAGCTGTGCTAACATAATTGCAAAAGGGTTTTCTAATGATCAATTAGTCTTCTAAAATGCTAAACTTGGATTAGCTAACACAACGTGCCATTGAAACACATGAGTGATGGTTGCTGATAATGGCCTCTGTACGCTTATATAGATATACAAAAATATTAATTTACAATAACCTCTACCGGATCGGTGGGTCCCTCGTGGGACGGTCTTCATGAGTGCGGTGACGGAACTCTCGCAATTCATGAGGACTGTGTCATGACTGTCCACGAGAATCCAGATAGGTCAGATCAGGTTTGGAATTAATAACTTCAATCAGACCCCCTTTCACACGTAGAGGGGGAAGGAAAGAACTAGTGGGGATAAACAACTCACGTCCTGTTGTAAATCAAGGGAGAAGATCCAGGCTTGCGCTCTCAAGATTCACCAAAGGAATGTTCTTTGCCTCAACAGACTTTTTCCCGCTGAAAATCTTACATTTTCAAAAGCGAATACTGGAACAATATTTCTAACGTAGAATGTTGTATTGGACACTAAGGTCATTTTGTTTGTTATTTTGTGATGTCCTAAAAAAAATTATGAAGTAAATACTGTAACTTGGAAAGTTTCCATACTATGCATTGTGCATGTAATATGAAAAATTATGAAACTGTTTTGTTAAGTGAGGGATGGGATTTGAGAAGCTATAAGAAATAATTGTTTTTCATAACTTGGCACAGTGACAAATCACTACCCCGGAGTAGGTCAGGGAGCGTGCCAGCCTGTAGAACCGCCCCTTTCGAGCAAAAGGTAGAAATTATGGGTTAAGTAAAAAACACATTTGATCAGAAAAGCTTGAAGCTGCAGCTGCCCGCTTTAAGTGGTTTGACAATAAACTCACCTCCCGGACAATCACTGGTACGGCTGATTAGCTGTCCTAGGTAGACATTTCACGTAAATACAGTCATGATTTCTTACTGAAAGCTGGCGAAGGATCGTGTGCAAGTATATGGTTACTGTACGTGAGAATAGTTTCTGAAAGTACCAATGTTAAGTCTCTCTGTCCCTCTCCCTCTCCATCTCTTCTTTAACAAGCATCAATGTTGTTGTCAATTCTCAAGGGACCTGTTTTCAGTCTCCAGTCCATGACCGGTGCAGAGTGTGTATGTTTATCCTGTTCCCATTTAATTAGCTAGTAAATAAATAATTAAACCAATTTGTAAAGTACTGAATCATAAGTAAGGCTCGGGTTTTTGCAGATTCAAGGAGGTTGCAACTGTTCAGAATGATGATATGATACGAGGTTGTGATTGTTTATACATAGATGTGATAGGTAAAGACCTTTAAAAGTTTAATTCGGGAGATGGTATCTCTTTATATTGAACAATACATTTTGAATCTGGCGTCGTTTTGTGTATCAGTTCATAAACCATGTGCCATTGAATGGGTACATCAAAAATCTCTTCCCAACTATTTTGCAATCTATATGGCACAGATGTCAATTTATTGGTCCTTAAATTAAACTAGTATACTTTTTTATTTATCACAATTTTCTTTAACCAATTTCTGTCTTTAATGCAGGGCAGACTGACAAGTTCCTTACTTTTTCCCTCTTCAATTACTTTTGCCCTGCAATTAGTTGTTTGTTTGTCCTACATAATAGTTTACATTTCTATCTGAAATTTGGCCAACTTTGTGTCTGTCCTCCTGTTGACAAGTGGGTACCATTATTGTATTTCATTCTAAATTATGTAACAACATTCCAACCTACCAGGGCCCACTTGTCCCTACCTATGTGAAACTAGCCACAATAATGATTAACCACAATAGTAGAATTTGTGGCTCGCCTTCAAAATAAAAGTCCCTCATTGAAAGTGATGCAAATGGATACAAATAGAGGAATCATGCCATATTTAGACTAGATAATGCTAAACAAGGTTGGAATGTTGTTACATAATTTAGAATGAAATACAATAATTAATTGGTTTAACAATAAACAGTAAAAACTGTTGAAATCCCACCTTGGATGTAGTAGACCACATAAGCACATTGGGAGAATACTTACATGCACTGTACAGCCTTACCTATGGATTGTGCACCCATGAAACGGGGTATCAGCTTATTCAGTGACACCCACAGATAACAATTATCAAGAGTTTACACAAATATTAACATGTTAGCTCTTATAACATGACTGACTGTAGGAAATCACCTTCCCAGTCAGCCTATTGTGCATATCGAATATTCAAATTGCACTAAACAGACTGTGCACCCATGAAATGGGGTGTCAGCCTACGCAGTGACACCCACAGAACACAATTCTCAAGAATTTACACAATTATTAACGTCACTGTACAGGCTAACCTATGGATTGTGCATCCATGAAATGGGGGATCATCATACTCAGTGACACCCACAGAAAATATCTATTTTGAGATTACACAAATATTTGTGGCGGGTGGTACTTGGGTCAAGCTGGTCTGCAAAACCACACCCATCATTATCATATTCCTCAGCATGCTCAATTGCAGTTACATTTATACAATTGTTTGTTTCAATATCTGTGTTGTTGCATGTAAAAAATAAAAAATAAAAAAATTACTTTATTTAACCAGTAGGCCAGTTGAGAACAAGTTCTCATTTACAACTGCGACCTGGCCAAGAGAAAGCAAAGCAGTGCGACAAAAAACAACAACACAGAGTTACACATGGGATAAACAAACGGACAGTCAAAAACACAACAGAAAAATCTGTATGCAGTGTGTGCAAATGAAGTAAGGAGGTAAGGCAATAAATAGGCCAGAGTAGCGAAGTAATTACAATTTAGCAATTTACACTGGAGTGATATATGTGCAAATGAGGATGTGCAAGTAGAAATACTGGTGTGCAAAAGAGCAGAAAAACAAAAACAAATATGGGGATGAGGTAGGTAGTTGGTTGATTGGATGGGCTATTTACAGATGGGCTGTGTACAGCTGCAGCGATCGGTAAGCTGCTCTGACAGTTGACGCTTAAAGTTAGTGAGGGAGATATTAGTCTCCAACTTCAGTGATTTTTGCAATTCGTTCCAGTCATTGACAGCAGAGAACTGGAAGGAAAGGCAGCCAAACGAGGTGTTGGCTTTGGGGATGACCAGTGAAATATACCTGCTGGAGCATGTGCTACGGGTGGGTGTTGCTATGGTGACCAGTGAGCTGAGATAAGGAGGAGCTTTACCTAGCAAAGACATAGATGACCTGGAGCCAGTGGGTTTGGTGACGAATATGTAGCGAGGACCAGCCAACGAGAGCATACAGGTCGCAGTGGTGGGTAGTATATGGGGCTTTGGTGACAAAACGGATGGCACTGTAATAGACTGCATCCAATTTGCTGAGTAGAGTGTTGGAGGCTATTTTGTAAATGACATCGCCGAAGTCAAGGATCGGTAGGATAGTCAGTTTTACGAGGATATGTTTGGCAGCAAAAGCGAAGGAGGCTTTGTTGCGAAATAGGAAGCCGATTCTAGATTTAACTTTGGATTGGAGATGCTTAATGTGAATCTAGAATGAGAGTTTATAATCTACCCAGACACCTTGGTATTTGTAGTTGTCCACATATTCTAAGTCAGAACCGTCCAGAGTAGTGATGCTAGTCGGGCGGGCGGGTGTGGGCAGCGATCGGTTGAAGAGCCCGTATTTCGTTTTTCTAGCATTTAAGAACAGTTGGAGGCCACGGAAGGAGTGTTGTATGGCGTTGAAGCTCGTTTGGAGGTTTGTTAATAACACAGTGTCCAAAGAAGGGCCAGATGTGTACAGAATGGTGTCGTCTGCCTGGAGGTGGATCAAAGAATCACCCGCAGCAAGAGCAACATCATTGATATATACAATCAATACATTGATTGATGAATTATGTTACACAAAGATAAATAACATACCTTTTTTCTAAACTTATCCAATCTGTTAGTTTGATTTATTGCACCCATTACTGAAATAGTTGTTCCAGTTAATATGGTTTAGGTAGTCTTATTTATTTCTAACCCTGGCAGTCATTCTGAATGCAGATTGTGGGTGAATAAAGGTTCTAATTGTTGGCTATCCTGCAAAATGTACTACTTTGAAAAACAATGTTACGTGTGAAAATGTATTGGATTTCGGGTAACTTCTAAATTGAAGACTTCACCGGCATTGATGTGGGAATTCACATTTCAACAAAATGCAGAAAGTCATTCAAATGCAGTCCAAAATGTGGGTCGCATCAGTCTGATCAAACTTTATGTCTATCTGATCAAGCATTATGTCTGGCGCTTTTAGTGAGAGATGCTGGTTACATGTTAAATATCATGCTATTGTTCCATTGCAAAGCTTTATAAGGACATACAGTAGCATAGCCTGTGTCTTTGTTCAGAACTTATCTTCAAAAGCAGTTCATTTGTTGTTGCAGTAATCCACCATGCACTTGTGGTTAGGAGTGGGTAATTCTTGAATTGCAGTAACATTTGGGCATGGCATAAATGTGGGTATTTGGGTACATTTGTATTTCAGTAAATCTTCCTATTCCAAATCAACCATTATGATAACAATTTGCCACCAGTAACACCAATGACGGTAACATCAATGACACATTTTAAGATTTTTTTTATTAACAATTGTATTAAATGGAGGTCACAGATGCTCCAATCTAAGGTCATTAACCCTTTAAAAATAATTTACTAAAGTGATATAATGAATAATTTTGCTCACATTGTAATTTCCATTCATTTAAATTCAGTAACACCAAATACACTTTTTATTTATACACACCAGATTATCAATGGAATCCTCAAATTTATGACATACTAAAAGTATGTGATTAGCTAATAAATAATTACCTTTAATATATACCCCTCCCCCGATAACAATGACCTCTGAAGGGATTGGTCAAGTTCCCTGTATATATTTGTATTGAGTGATTTTCAAGGCGGTAACACCAAAACAATATAGATATATCAATAGCCTTCTTTGTTTTATTGATCTATAGAATTTAGTAAATACTTTTGTTTACTTTCTAGCATTCAAATTAATAGAAAGATAGATCTCTAAACCCCCAAAACATGTCACAACAACTCCACTCATTACAACTGGTACACCCCAATTTGCTTGCCCTAACGTTGCATTATGTTTTATCATTGATCATCAAAAACATGTATGATGTGTAACTATTTCTTATTGTAAAGTGTTTTCATGGTTTCAAAGGCAAGGGACATAAACGTCACCCGAATTCAAGAATGACCTGGGTGGAGTTCAAGCTACAAAATAGCCACTAGAGAGCAGCATCTATCTTTATTGTCTTTGACTGGTTTACTCTACGTGCACTGTATGTCTTGGGAATGAACTGAAGGTTCGAAAGTTGACAAAAGCATGACCTAGAATGATTCACAAGGGTGTGCCTCACTCTTTAGGTTGGCATGACCTAGAATGATTCACAAGGGTGTGCCTCACTCTGTAGCACTCAGGGAGAAAGAGCTCGCTCATAGTTGCCAAATAACATGTAGTGAAAGCCCAAAGTAATCAAACCAGTTCTAGACCATTTAAACTGCATTAGGCAAACACTAAAGCAAAAGACATCTTTATGTTATGAAAGCAGATCTGTTTGGTTTTATTTGCCCTGTCTCGATCCCATATACCCTTAGAAATGTGCTAGTTTCTACACGTAGGGTCTTTTGTTGTGTGGGCTTTGTGGTTTTGTTTTTTCTCTGTGAATAAAACGTAATAGATCCGAACTGGTTTTGTCTAACCAGAGGCTTTCCTAGTTCATTGATAGTGTTATTAAAAACACAGCATTACATAAATGTGTCTATTCTATTTACCTTTCCTCTGTTATTATCTAAGCAACCTAATCATTTTGCAACCTAGTCAGGTCATAGAACCACTCTCAAATGGATCACAACTGCTTTATATTTTAATCCGCTCTCCTTAATCTCCTTTCGCGTCACATCGCACACTAAAAAGCCATTGCAGACCTCCTTAAATTACCTCTCATGTATTTAAATGTCACTCTGGACACATGTTAAATCAGTTACAGTGATCACATTAGCTATGTGCACAGCACATAATCATAATCTACATTAGCTCATATTAAATAACTTTGGTGCCAGAACCTGTCCCTTTCATGAAAACATGAAGTCAACTGCAGTCCTTTCACCCATCTCTGAGGGAAAATAATCAACCTTTGTTGTCTAGAGTGAGTCAACTCTATATTTCACCATGTTTTCACAGATCAAAACAAATATACAATTATCATCTGCTTGTTTGTGTAAAAAGGGCATTTTTCACATGATAAGGCCAATGAAAAAAAGTTAGTGGGTGTTTAAATGGGAAAGTCCTCTCCCGAAAGACTGTTTCCTGTAATGCGAGCCGGCAGGTCTTTTTCAGGCTTGTTTGGCTCACCTGCGCTGCTTCCCTCCTCCCTCTGGGCTATATTGGGGCTATATTTAGCCCTGTGACCTCTGACCGCTCATAGCTGGGATCATGCCCCACTGAGGGTGGCTCTTCGCTGACTGGCGACAGGGTTGTTTGGGGCCACATGGCTTAAGTGCTTCAATATGACTCTGTGGGAACCAAGCTTGTGGGAGAGAGAGGGCTTAGACAATGACCGTAAGATCCATACCGAGCAAGTGTGTCTTGCAAGCACCCTGACCTACTGTGAAGGGTATTTATATGATTTTGTATATTTGAAAGTTGTATGGTTATTTATGTTTATTGGTGGTTGTAGTACTGCCAAAGCTATGGGATAAATCAAATCAAATCAAATGTATTTATATAGCCCTTCTTACATCAGCTGATATCTCAAAGTGCTGTACAGAAACCCAGCCTAAAACCCCAAACAGCAAGCAATGCAGGTGTAGAAGCACGTTTGAATACATTTGAATTCAATCCCTTTTTTGACAGTGCCCTTTTGATTTGAAAGAAACCTTCCATATATATTTGCCCATTGTAGAAGTGCTTAGAAATGCACTTTTTGGACCTGAATGCAAAAACATTAAAGATATAAAGGTGCTCAAAGTTGACCCATTTTGCATAACTTATTTTCCACCATAATTTGCAAATAAATTCATTAAAAATCCTACAATGTGATTTTCTGGATTTCTTTTTCTCATTTTGTCTGTCATAGTTGAAGTGTACCTATGATGAAAATTACAGGCCTCTCTCATCTTTATAAGTGGGAGAACTTGCGCAATTGGTGGCTGACTAAATACTTTTTGTATACTGAGATCATGTGACACTTAGATTGCACATAAGTGGACTTTATTTCACTAATTATGTGACTTCTGAAGGTAATTGGTTGCACCAGATCTTATTTAGGGGCTTCATAGCAAAGGGGGTTAATACATATGCACACACCACTTTTCTGTTTTTTATTTTTTATTTTTTTAAACAAGTTATCTTTTTCATTTCACTTCACCAATTTGGACTATTTTGTGTATATCCATTACATGGAATCCAAATAAAAATCTATTTAAATTACAGATTGTAATGCAACAAATTAGGAAAAACGCCAAGGGGGATGAATACTTTTGCAAGGCACTGTAATTCCCTGTTGAGTAGATTATCTTAGATTATCATGTCCAATTGTTCTTAGTACTCAAGTAATATGTCCCTTTGAGATTGCACCAGAGTGTAACAACGGAGCTACACTGGGGCATCACGAAAGCAGTAGGTTTTGACACTGGGAGAGGTCGGCGTGAAAAGCGAAAGCCACTTCATCAAGTGTTCTTGGGCGTGAACCCTGCGTCCAGAATAGCAGCCATGTCATTTTGAAGTGGTTCTGGTCAATCAGACATTGTGGGGATCACGTTTTGTTTACTAAAGCACTTAGAGCCCAATGTGTGAGTGTCAAGACCATCTCACCCAGATGAGCACATATACTCTCTCTCACACACACGCACACGCACACGCTCCAGGTCATCTATAAGTCTTTGCTAGGTAAAGCTCCGCCTTATCTCAGCTCACTGGTCAAGATAACAACACCCACCTGTAGCACGCGCTCCAGAAGGTATATCTCACTGGTCATCCCCAAAGCCAACACCTCCTTTGGCCGCCTTCCCTTCCAGTTCTCTGCTGCCAGTGACTGGAACAAATTGCAAAAATCACTGAAGCTGGAGACTTATATTTCCCTCAATAACTTTAAACATCAGCTATCCGAGCAGCTAACCGATCACTGCAGCTGTACATAGCCCATCTGTAAATAGCCCATCCAATCTACCTACCTCATTCCCATATTGTTTTTATTTACTTTTCTGCTCTTTTGCACACCAGTATTTCTACTTGCACATCATCATCTGCACATCTATCACTCCAGTGTTAATTTGCTAAATTATAATTACTTGCTACTATGGCCTATTTATTGCCTTATCTCCTCATGCCATTTGCACACACTGTGTATAGACTTTCTTTTTTTTCTATTGTGTTTATTGATTGTACGCTTGCTTATTCCACGTGTAACTCTGTGTTGTTGTTTGTGTTGCACTGCTTTGCTTTATCTTGGCCAGGTCGCAGTTGTAAATGAGAACTTGTTCTCAACTAGCCTACCTGGTTAAATAAAGGTGAAATAAATCAAATCTAAAAAAATTATGATTATGATTTACAGCTACAGCACCCGGTATAGGCCTGATTACAAACAATGACGAGACAGCCTATGAGAGGCCTGGCGGAGTGGGGCCAGGAAAAAAACCTCTCCCTCAAAGTCAACAAAACAAATGAGCTGATCGTGGACTTCAGGAAACAGCAGAGGGAACACTTCGACGGAACTGCAGTAGAGAAGGTGTAAAGCTTCAAGTTCCTCGGTGTACACATCACTGATGATCTGAAATGGTCCACCCACACAGACAGTGTGGTGAAGAAGGCGCAACGGCGCAACAGCGCCTCTTCAACCTCAGGAGGCTGAAGAAATTCGGATTGGCCCCTAAGACCCTCAGACACTTTTGCAGATGCACAATTGAGAGCATCCTGTCGGGCTGTATCATCGCCTGGTACGGAAACTGCACCGCCCGCAACAAGAGGGCTCTCCAGAGGGTGGTACGGTCTGCCCGGGAGAAAACTACCTGCCCTCCAGGACACCTACAGGAAGGCCAAAAAGATAATCAAGGACAACAACAACCTGAGCCACTGCCTGTTCACCCCGCTATCATCCAGAAGGCGAGGTGCATCAAAGCTGGTACCGAGAGACTGAAAAACAGCTTCTATCTCAAGGCCATCCGACTGTTAAATAGCCATCACTAGCCGGCTACCATCTGACATTGCTCGTCGTAATATTATATATTTCTTTATTAGATTATTTTACTTTTAGATTTGTGTATTGTTGTGAATTGTTAGATACTTAGTTGTTATATTGCACTGTTGGAGCTAGGGAGCACAAGCATTCGCTACACCCACAATAATATCTGCTAAATATGTGTATGTGACCAATAAAATTTTATTTTATTTTATTTGAAATCTTTTTATCACTCATCAGGGTACAGCCTAACTCTAAGTCTTAGTCACAGTAACAAATCCAAACAGGCAAAGCATTTACGAATAGAAAAGTAAACATTTTAAATAGTTATAATGGTGCTGATATCGGTGCTGTATGTTTGTCCATCATGCATGGTGTTGTTTGTTTGTCCGTCATGCATAGTTCAGGGCCCAGTTTCCATATAGTGATGGAACTTAGGCTTAGGAGTGTTTTAATGATACATCGTTCTTACAACGGCCGAAGATGTAACATGCGTTTCCCAAAACACCATGCAGTGAGAACGTTTGCTAAGTGTGTCGTTGAGGCATAGCGTCGAAACTAATAGGATCGAAAGAAAACCAGTGCTGCTCTTCGATCAGCTTTCTCCATTCAACTCTTACCTTACCATTAGAATTACTCCATAATACTGATGACGGATCAGCTCCTAGAGAGATATTACCACCTATTGCTGCAAATATGGATGCGGCTTATTATGCTTAGACTACCCAACAATTATGCACAAAATCACAGATTGGGCACATCAGACAGTAGCCTATTAACAAATTAGGTCTCAATTGAATGAACATGAAATTGAATTAAATATGATTGAAATGTGCTATATACATGTACAGTTGTAGACAGAAGTTTACATACACCTTAGCCAAATACATTTAAACTCAGTTTTCACAATTCCTGACATTTAATCCTAGTAAAAAATCCCTGTTTAGGTCAGTTAGGATCACCAATTTATTTTAAGAATGTGAAATGTCAGAATAATTGTAGAGAGAATGATTTATTTCAGCTTTCATTTCTTTCATCACATTCCCAGTGGGTCAGAAGTTTACATACACTCAATTAGTATTTGGTAGCATTGCCTTTAAATTGTTTAACTTGGGTCAAATGTGTCGGGTAGCCTTCCACAAGCTTCCCACAATAAGTTGGGTGAATTTTGGCCCATTCCTCCTGACAGAGCTGGTGTAACTGAGTCAGGTTTGTAGGCCTCCAAATGGTCATTGTCCATTTGGAAGACCCATTTGCGACCAAGCTTTAACTTCCTGACTGATGTCTTGAGATGTTGCTTCAATATATACACATAATTTTCCCTTCCTCATGATGCCATCTATTTTGTGAAATGCACCAGTCCCTCCTGCAGCAAAGCACCCCCACAACATGATGCTGCCACCCCCGTGCTTCACGGTTGGGATGGTGTTCTTCGGCTTGCAAGCGTCCCCCTTCTTCCTCCAAACATAACAATGGTCCTTATGGACAAACAGTTCTGTTTTTGTTTCATCAGACCAGAGGACATTTCTCCAAAAAGTACAATCTTTGTCCCCATGTGCAGTTTTGGAGCAGTGGCTTCTTCCTTGCTGAGCGGCTTTTCAGGTTATGTGGATAAAGGTCTTGTATTACTGTGGATATAGATACTTTTGTACCTGTTTCGTCCAGCATCTTCACAAGGTCCTTTGCTGTTGTTCTGGGATGGATTTGCATTTTTCGCACCAAAGTACGTTCATCTCTAGGAGACCGAACGTGTCTCCTTCCTGAGTGGTATGACGGCTACGAGGTCCCTTGGTGTTTATACATGCGTACTATTGTTTGTACAGATGAACGTGGTACCTTCAGGAATTTGGAAATTGCTCTCGAGAATGAACCAGACTTGTGGAGGTCTACAATTTTTTTTCTGAGGTCTTGACTGATTTCTTTTGATTTTCCCATGATGTCAAGTAAAGAGGCACTGAGTTTGAAGGCAGGCCTTGAAATACATCCACAGGTACATCTGCGATTGACTCAAATGATATCAATTAGCCTACCAGAAGCTTCTAAAGCCATGACATCATTTTCTGGAATTTTCCAAGCCTTTTAAAGGCACAGTTAACTTAGTGTATGTAAACTTCTGACCCACTGGAATTGTGATACAGTGAATTATAAGTGAAGTAATCTGTCTGTAAACATTTGTTGGAAAAATGACTTGTGTCATGCACAAAATATATGTCCTAACCGACTTGACAAAACTATAGTTTGTTAACAAGAATTTTGTGGAATGGTTGAAAAACGAGTTTTAATGACTCCAACCTAAGTGTATGTAAACCTCCGACTTCAACTGTATACAAAAGTATGTGGACACCACTTCAAATGTGTGAATTTGGCTATTTCAGCCACACCGTTGCTGACATGTGTATAAAATCGAGCACACAGCCATGCAATCTCAATAGACAAACATTGGCAGTAGAATGGCCTTAATGAAGAGTTCAGTGACTTTCAACGTGGAATAATGGTTTGGGGCTGTTTTTCATGGTTCGGGCTAGGCCCCTTAGCTCCAGTGAAGGGAAATCTTAACGCTACAGTATACAATGACATTCTTTACGATTTTGTGCTTCCAACTTTGTGGCAACAGTTTGGGGGTGGCCCTTTCCTGTTTCAGCATCCCAGGCTCCCACATTGCTCGGAAATCACATTACATGTGATAACGATACTGTTAAATAGCCATTACTAGCACATTAGGCTGCTGCCCTATATACATAGAGTTGGAATCACTGGCCACTTTAATAATGGAACACTAGTCATTAGGCATTACTCATCTCATATGTATATACTGTAATCTATTCTACTGTATCTTAGTCTACGCCGCTCTGACATTGCTCGCCCCAAATATTTACATCTTCTTAATTCCATTCCTTTACCTTAGATTTGTGTGTATTGTTGTGAAATTGTTAGATATCACTGTTATATATTACTGCACTGTTAGAGCTAGAAACACAAGCATTTCGCTACACCTGCAATACACATGTTTAGAAGATGTTATGTGACAAATACATTTTAATTTATTTGATTTGATGGCAGTGGGTGTAAAGGATTAACACATAATTCTTTCCAGCAGCAGACTATGATCGATAATGTCAAAAGCCGCACTGAAGTCTAACACAATAGGCCCCTCAATCTTTGTATCATATTTCTCTCAGACAATCATCAGTAATTTGTGTGAGTGCTGTGCTTGTTGAATGTCCTTCCCTATAAGCATGCTGAACGTCTGTTGTCATTTTGATTACTGTAAAATAGCATTGTATCTGGTCAAACAAAACTCCAAAACTTTACTAAGGGTTGGTAACAGGCTGATTGGTCGGGTATTTGAGCCAGGAAAGAGTGCTTTACTATTCTTAGGAAAGGGAATGACTTTTGCTTCCCTCCAGGCCTGAGGGAACACACTTTCTAGTAGACTTAATTGAAGATATGGCAAATAGGAGTGGCAATATCGTCCGCCATTATCCTCAGTAGTTTTCCATCCAAGTTGTCAGACCCGGTGGCTTGTCATTGTTGATAGAGAACAATATTATTTTTACCTCTTCCACACTCATTTTACGAAATTCCAAACTACAATGCTTGTCTTTCATAATTTGGTCAGAAATACTTGGATGTCTAGTGTCAGCTTTTGTTGCTGACATGTCATGTCTAAATTTGCCAATCTCGCCAATGAAAAAGTTATTAAAGTAGTTGGGAATATCAGTGGGTTTTGTGATGAATGAGCCATCTTATTCAATGAATGATGGAGCGGAGTTTGCCTTTTTGCCCAAAATTTCATTGAAGGTGCTCAAAGCTTTTTACTATCATTCTTTATGTCATTTATCTTTGTTTCATAGTGTAACATGATTTTTCAATTTGCAGTACGTTTGCCAATCGGTTGTGCATTCATACTTATTTGCCATTCCTTTTGCCTCATCCCTCTCAACCATACAATTTTTCAAATCCTCATCAATCCACAGGGATTTAACAGTTTTTACAGTAATTTCTTAATGGGTGCATGCTTATGAGTAACTGGGATAAGCAATTTCATAAATGTGTCAAATTCAGCGTTGCTTCTCATTACACACCATGGACCAACAAATATTCTTTACATCAACAACATAGCAATCACTACAAAACTTATTGGAACTTTGGTTTTCCTAGATATGGCTACTATATTGTGATCACTATATCCGATGGATTTGGATACTGCTTTCAAGTAAATTTCTGCAGCATTAGTAAAGATGTGATCAATACATGTTGATGATTTCCTTCCTGTGCTGTTTGTAACTACCCTAGTACATTGACTGATAACCTGAACCATGTTCCAGGCACTAGTTACAGTTTGAAGCTTTCTCTTGAGTGGGCAGCCTGACGAAAGCTAGTCAATATTTAAATCAACCAGGAAATATACCTCTCTGTTGATATCACATACATTATCAAGCATTTTACACATGTTATCCAGATACTGACTGTTAGCACTTCGTGATCTATAGCAGCTTCCCACAAGAATGGGCTTTAGGTGAGGCAGCTGAACCTGTAACAATATTACTTCAACAATATTTGACATGAGACCCTCGCTAATCTTTACGGGAATGTGGTTCTGAATATAAACAGCAACACCTCCACCACTGGGATTTCTGTATTTTCTGTAAATGTTACAACCTTGTATTGCTACCACTGTATCATCAAAGGTATTGTCTAACTGGGTTTCAGAGATAGTCAGAATATGAATGTCATCTGTTACTAGCAAGTTATTAATTTCATGAACCTTGTTTCTTAAGCTACATATTTTAACGTGGGCTATTTTGTTTCCAAAAGGCATCAAAATTGTCAACCCATTGAGCTGCAATAATCACATAGCCAGTTGTGAAGAGAAAGGATCCTGCTAAAGCGTTCAATGCCGTGATTCAGAGAGGGCACAGGGTCAGATATGATGGGTCTTTTAATAGTGTCTAGCAGAGTCAAACAGCTCTTTAAAATCTAGTTTCAACTGTTCAGAGCTGCCCTTCATAATGTCATTAAATCTTCTTAGGGATCAAATCCCATTAACAGGATCGATTTGACAACATCCGGTGAAATAGCAGAGCGCCAAATCCAAATTAAAGTATTAGAAATATTTAACTTTCATACAATCACAAGTGCAATACACCAAATTAAAGCTTTACTTCTTGTTAATCCAGCCACCATGTCAGATTTCAAAAAGGCAAACAAACACAGACAATCATATTTCATCCAGCCAGGCGCGACAAAAAACTCAGAAATAACGATATAATTCATGCCTTACCTTTGAAGATCTTCTTTTGTTGGCACTCCAATATGGTCATAAACATCACAAATGGTCCTTTTGTTCGATTAATTCCGTCGTTATATCTCCAAAATGTCCATTTATTTGGAGCGTTTGATCCAGGAAAACACCGGTTCCAACTCGCGCAACATGACTACAAAATATCTAATAAGTTACCTGTAATCTTTGTCCAAACATTTCCAACAACTTTCCTAATACAACTTTAGGTATTTTGTAACGTAAATAATCAATAAAAATCAAAACGGGATAAACTGCATTCAATTGTGGATAAAAACAAAGTGGAGCGAGCTTTCAGGTCGCGTGCCCCAACCACAACAGTACACTACACTCGACCCTCGTTCTGAACAGCCCTACTTCTTCATTTCTCAAAGGAAAAACATCAACCAATTTCTAAAGACTGTTGACATCTAGTGGAAGCAATAGGAACTGCAAACAAGTGCCTTAGAAATCTAGATCCCCATAGAAATCCATTGAAAAGAGCGTGACCTCAACAACAACAAAAAATCCTGGTTGGCTTGTCCTCGGGGTTTCGCCTGCCAAATAAGTTATGTTATACTCACAGCCATCATTCAAACAGTTGTAGAAACTTCAGAGTGTTTTATATACACATCGACTAATAATATGCATATCCTAGCTTCTGGGCCTGAGTAGCAGGCAGTTTACTTTGGGCACGCATTTCATCCGGACGTGAAAATACCGCCCCCTAGCCTATAGGGGTTTTAAAACCCACATGGACTACGATAGAATCGATGTTCATGTCCTGGCGTAGTACATTCGGGAGAAGCTTAGTAATGTAATTTACTCAAGCTCCGGGACAGGACATTGTTTTTACACCAGGAACAGTTACATTTCTTACCATGGAGCTGCCCAAAATCACGGCTGGCGAGAAGGACGAGGAAATCCGCCCACTCCCACACTTCACAGGATTTGGAGAACCCTATAAGGGCGTGCAAGAGGCAGGATGACTTGAGCCCGTAGCTCCCGGCGCCTGTTGCAGGCCTCCAACAGATGGAGAAGCCCTGCTCGATCCAGAGCAGGGACGGAAGGTTGCCGACGTCAACTTCAAAATCGTATGGAAAGGAGTAGGAGTAGGCACAGCGGAAGCAGACACAGGTATCCCCAGCGACAAAAGTGCATGAAGATCAGGCTCTAGGGCGGAAAAACTATTCGTTGTTTGTATCCGCTCCGGGCCTTTTGTTGGGAGTGTAGATTGCCATACTGTCTTCGGCTTACACGGCTCATGACATGTGACCATCGTTGATTATCATGCTCCTCTTGCTGTGCTTCTTCGACTCCGCTTTCAGATGGGGGAGGAGAGGCAGGAGATGGCTCCCCTGGGATTCCTGTTAAAAGCTTACCGCGTCACGGAATCCATGCAAAAACAAGTTCGGTATTTATATTTAAAAAAGATTGCTTATGTTTAAGTTAAAAATAACAAACTGAGTGTTTCCAGCATACAGTGTTCAGCTATCCTAACTTCCAATTCTTAAAAACTTGTCTCAAGTATAACTGTATACATTTGCATAAAATTATTCACCAACATTAACTCTTGAACCATTCAAGCTAGAGATACCAAGCCAACTTTCTCATGTTCAGGCTGTACTAACTTCCAATTCTTAAAAAACTTTTATCAACTATAACTATTACATTTGCATAAATTAGCATCAAACAACCCACCAACAGTAACTCTTGAACCGTTCAAGGTAGAGACACCAAAACAGCTTTCACATGTTCAGGCTATCCTATCAATCAATTGATCCTTCACAAGCTAGCATGCACACCACATGTTCTTCAGGAAATATACTTTTTTAGATTCCTATTGAGATGCAGACAATGAAAATTGTACACCTTCTCTTTAAAAATGTAAGGTTTGTGATGAGGACATGGAAGAGATATATCATTCATTCATTGCCATGATCATTTTTTTCCTTTATTTTTGTGTCCCCAAATGTCTGGATATACTGGTAAAGTTACCAGGTTGTTAGCTACATATCCAATGAGGCAACATGACTGAACATAGTGCAAACAAATGGTTATTTTTATAATCCGCAGTAGTTTTAAAACGGCCCAAGACATGGTTTGTGAATACAAAATTAAGTCCGGCGATCCGCTATAAGAAAATTAAAATGTTGCGCCGGTAATAGGCAGGTAGCCTAGTGGTTAGAGCATTGGGCCAGTAACCGAAAGGTTGCTAGCTCGAATCCCCGAGCTGACAAGGTAAAACATCTGTCATTCTGCCCCTGAACAAGGCAGTTAACCCACTGTTCCTAGGCCGTCATTGTAAATAACAATGTGTTCTTAACTGACTTGCCTAGTTAAATTAAAAACACTATGAGTCAAATCTTTTGACCTGGTTAGGCTAGAAGAAAACTGTTTTCGCTGTAGTAATGGTGCAACCATGCCGCAATCGAATCTGCGCTCGGTTTTTTCTCACTCAGAAACAACGGTACAGCGAAGCCTTATCTTTACAACAATTATTATCTGGGAGATTTTTTACCTAGTTGCACAGTGCTCACAAAATTAAAAAAATATTTTGTCGCACTTTAGAGCCCCATTCTCCATACTATGTCATGTATTCCCCGTGAGTCTTGTGATCCCCCACCGTTCAGAGAAATTAGTCACTTTAGTCACTTGCATTATTTACCATAATGTAGTGTGAAACTACCAGGTTTTTACCAGCTGAAAAAGCTGAGTAACATTATTATGCCTTCTCATCAACTAGGCAAGTCAGTTAAGAACAAATTCTTATTTACAATGACAGCCTAGGAACAATGTGTTAACTGCCTTGTTCAGGGGCAGAACAACAGATGTTCACCTTGTCAGCTTGGGGATATGATCTAGCAACCTTTTGGTTACTGGCCCAATGCGCTAACCACTAGGCTACCTGCCACCCCTAAATACAGGAGAACTATCGCCTTAACGTGAGGATAGCAGAGTTGCAAGCCCGGCTTCAGATGCAATCGTTAGGCAAGGGCAATTTAAGTGTGCCACCAGTAAATACAGGTAGTAGTGTTAATCCCCCTGCACAGTCCCCACAGCCGGACAATTTTCTCACAGCTTCTGGAATGAAACGCTATCGGCATGCTCAACCGGTGTTGCTCATTCAGCTGATAGAAACTTTTAACCAGTTTTCTCCACTAAGCAACGAGTCGGAGTCAGAGCCCAAGCCTTCCCAGGTCTCTCCTCCACCCGTTATGGGGTCTGAGCCGCTGCCGCCTCCCACCATTAGTTCTGACAAATGGAAAACCCTAGTCATTGGCAACTTCATTACCCGCAATATTAGATTTAAAATAATCATCCAGCGATCATACATTGTTTAACAGGGGGCAGGGCTAATCTGAAGTTGGCGCTGGCTGAAGCTAAAACTGGCGAGAGCAGATGGTATAGGGATATTGTTATCCATGTCGGCACCGACAATGTTAGGATGAAACAGTCAAAGGTCACCAAGTGCAACATCGTTTCAGCGTGTAACTTCGATAGAAAGATGTGTTGGCATTGAGTAATTGTCTCTGTCCCCCTCCCAGTTAGGGGGTGTAATGAGCTTTATAGCACATTCACACAACTCAATCGCTGGTTGAAAATTGTTTTCTGTCCCTTCCAAAATATAGAATTGGTCCCTCTTTCTGGGACTCACCCACAAACAGGACCAAGCCTGTCCTGCTGAGGAGTGACGGACTCCACCCTAGCTGAAATCTTATCTATCAACATAGACAAGGCTCTAACTCCTCTAGCTCCACAATGAGATAGGGTGCAGGCCAGGCAGCAGGCTGTTAGCCAGCCAGTCTGCCAGTTTAGGGGAGTCTGCCCCTAGCACAGTCAGTGTAGTCAGCTCAGTTTTCTCCATTGAGACTGTTTCTGTGCTAAAATCTACGTCGGGCAAAACTAAACATGGTGGTGTTCGCCTTAACAAAATCTCTGGAATAAAGACCTCCTCCATTCTTGTCATGATTGAAAGAAATTGTGATAATACCTCACATCTCAAAAATGGACCACTTAATGTTAGATCTCTCACTTCCAAGGCAGTCATAGTCAATGAACAAATCACTGATAATAAACTTGATGTGATTGGCCTGACTGAAACATGGCTCAAGCCTGATGAATGTACTGTGTTAAATGAGGCATCTCCTTCTGGTTACACTAGTCACCGTATCCCCCAAACATGCCGCAAAGGCGGAGGTGTTGCTAACATTTATGACAGTAAATTTGAATTTCTGATTAAGAAAAATCCTACGTTTTCATATTTTGAGCTCTTAGTCATGACATCTGTGCAGCCTACTCAATCAGTTGTTATAGCAACTGTTTACAGGCCTCCTAGGCCTTATACAGCATTCCTCACTGAGTTCCCTGATATCCTATCAGACCTTGTAGTTATGTCAGATAATAAACTCAGCAAAAAAAGAAAACGTACTCTCACTGTCAACTGCGTTTATTTTCAGCAGACTTAACATGTAAATATTTGTATGAACATAACAAGAATCATCAACTGAGACCAACTGAACAAGTTCCACAGACATGTGACTAACAGTAATGGAATGTCTCCCTGAACAAAGGGGGGTGGGGTCAAAATCAAAAGTAAGTCAGTATCTGGTGTGGCCACCAGCTGCATTAAGTACTGCAGTGCTTCTCCTCCTCATGGACTGCACCAGATTTGCCAGTTCTTGCTGTGAGATGTTACCCCACTCTTCCGCCAAGGCACCTGCAAGTTCCCTTACATTTCTAGGGGGAATGGCCCTAGCCCTCACCCTCCGATCCAACAGGTTCCAGATGTGCTCAATGGGATTGAGATCCGGGCTCCTCGCTGGCCATGGCAGAACACTGACATTCCTGTCTTGCAAGAAATCGCACACAGAACAAGCAGTATGGCTGGTGGCATTGTCATGCTGGAGGGTCATGTCAGGATGAGCCTGCAGGGAGGGTACCACATGAGGGAGGAGGATGTCTTCCCTGTAACGTTGAGATTACCTGCGATGACAACAAGCTCAGTCCGATGATGCAGTGACACACCGCCCCAGACCATGACGGGCCCTCCACCTCCAAATCGATCCCGCTCCAGAGTACAGGCCCCGGTGTAACGCACATTCTTTCGACGATAAACGAGAAACCAACCATCACCCCTGGTGAGACAAAACTGCAACTCGTCAGTGAAGAGCAATTTTTGACAGTCCTGTCTGGTCCAGCGACGGTGGGTTTGTGCCCATAGGCGACATTGTTGCCAGTGATGTCTGGTGAGGATCTGCCTTACAACAGGCCTACAAGCCCTCAGTCCAGCCTCTCTCAGCCTATTGCAGAAAGTCTGAGTACTGATGGAGGGATTGTGCGTTCCTGGTGTAACTCAGGCAGTTGTTGTTGCCATCCTGTACCTGTCTTGCAGGTGTGATGTTCGGATGAACTGATCCTGTGCAGGTGTTGTTACACGTGGTCTGCCACTGCGAGGACAATCAGCAGTCCGTCCTGCCTCCCTGTGGCACTGCGCTGTCTTAGGCGTCTCACAGTACAGACATTGCAATTTATTGCCCTGGCCACATCTGCAGTCCTTATGCCTCCTTGCAGCATGCCTAAGGCACGTTCACGCAGATGAGCAGGGACCCTGGGGATCTTTCTTTTGGTGTTTTTCAGAGTCAGTAGAAAGGCCTCTTTAGTGTTCTAAGTTTTCATAACTGTGACCTTAATTGCCTACTGTCTTTAAGCTGTTAGTGTCTTAACGACCATTCCACAGCTGCATGTTCATTGATTGTTTATGGTTCATTGAAGAAGCATGGGATCAGTGTTAAAACTCTTTTCAATGAAGATCTGTGAGGTCATTTGGATTTTTACGAATGATCTTTTAAAGACAGGGTCCTGAGAAAGGGACGTTTCTTTTTTTGCTGAGTTTATTCTTATTTTTGGTGAACTCAGTATTCACATGGAGAAGTCCACAGACCCACTCCAAGAGGCTTTCGGAGCCATCATCGACTCAGTGGGTTTTGTCCAACATGTCTCGGGACCTAAGCAGTGCCGTAATCATACCCTGGATCTAGTTTTGTCCCATGGAATATGCGGAATGTTTTTCCTCATAATCGGACCACCATCTTATTAGGTTTGTAATCACAACAAGTAATTCGCGCAGACCCCAACCAAGGATTATCAAAAGAAGCACCATAAATTCTCAGATAATATAGATAGATTCCTAGATGCCCTTCCACCCCCTCCACCTACCCAAGGATGTTGAAGTACAACAATCAGTTAACTACCTAACTGAGGATCTAAACTTAATCTTGCGTAATACCCTAGATAAAGTCACACCGTTAAAAATAAAAAACATTTGTCACAAGAAACCAGCTCCCTGGTATACAGAAAATACCAAGTGTTAAATCAAGTTTCCAAAAAATTGGAACAGAAATGGCGCTCCACCAAATTGGAAGCCATCATCAACTCAGTGGGTTTTGTCCAACATGACTCGAAACCTACACATTGCCACAATCATACCCTGGATCTAGTTTTGTCCCGTGAAATAGTACCGAGCAATATCGAAAAGCACTCACTGCTGCTCAATCAGCCTGAACTTTTTCAACCTGATTGCCTATTTTTTCAACAATCCTCCCCCAAAAAGATTTGCTGTTGCAAAGCTAACTAAAAAGTAGCATTCCCCAAGTGAGGATGGCCTTCACTGCAGCAGTGATAAATTCATGAACTTCTTAGACAAAAAAATGATGATCATTATAAAGCAAATGTTGGACCTCTCTTTGTATATGTATATTTCTCCAAAACTCAGTTGTCCTGAGTTTGCACAGAAATGCCAGGAACTCGGATCAAGTTTTTTAATCCTGTATCTCAACACATTCATTACTGGACCCTATTACAATTTATATATCAAAAGAGCTACTTCCTGTGCTTGGCCTTCCTATATTGAACATAATAAATGTCTCCCTATCCTCTGGATGTGTACAAAACTCACTAAAAATGGTAGAAATAAAGCCAGAAAAAGCCAAACTGTGACCCAGAAATGTTTTAAAACTAATCGGCCTATATAAAATCTCTCATTCCTCTCAATGTTGGGGGGGAAAAAACTGTTGCTCAGCAACTCACTGCCTTCCTGAAGACAAATAATGCATACAAAATGCTCCAGTCTGCTTTTAGACACCATCATACTACTGAGACCACACTTGTGAAGGTGTTAGAGTACCTTTAAATGGCGTCAGACCATGGCTCTGCGTCTGTCCTTGTGCTCTTAGACCTTAAGTGCCTCTTTTGACACCATCAATCACCAGATTATTTTGGAGAGATAGGAAACCCTAATTGTTCTACGTGGATAAGTTCTTGCCTGATTTAGATCTTATCTGTTGGAAAGATATCAGAAATGTATATGCAAATGTTAACAAAATAAAAAAACAGAAATACCTTATTTACATAGGTATTCAGACCCTTTGCTATGAGAATCGAAATTGAGCTCAGGTGCATCCTGTTTCCATTGATCAGCCTTGAGATGTTTCTACAACTTGATTGGAGTTCACCTGTGGTAAATTCAATTGATTGGACATGATTTGGAAAGGCACACACCTGTCTATAAAAGATCCCACAGTTGACAGTGCATGTTAGAGCAAAAACCAAGCTACGAGGTCGAAGGAATTGTCCGTAGAGCTCCGAGACAGGATTGTGTCGAGGCACAGATCTGGGGAAGGGTACCAAAAATTAACAGCATTGAAGGTCCCCAAGAACACAGTGGCCTCCATCATTCTTAAATGGAAGATGTTTGGAACCACCAAGACTCTTCCTAGTGCTGGCCGCCTGGCCAAACTGAGTAATCAGGGGAGAAGGGCCTTGGTCAGAAAGGTGACCGTGACAGAGCTCCTCTGTGGACATGGGAGAACCTTCCAGAAGGTCAAACATCTATGCAGCACCTTACCAATCAGGCCAGGTAGAGTGGACAGATGGAAGCCACTCAATAAAAGGCACATGACAGCCCGCTTGGAGTTTGCCAAAAGGCACCTAAAGGAGTCTCGGACAATGAGAAACAAGATTCTCTGGACTGATAACTAGATTTAACTTTTCGGCCTGAATGCCAAGTGTCACGTCTGGAGGAAACCTTGCACCATCCCTACGGTGAAGCACGGTGGTGGCAGCATCATGCTGTGGGGATGTTTTTCAGCGGCAGGGACTGGGAGACTAGTCAGGATCAAGGGAATTTGGCTTGTCACCTAAAACCCTCAACTTTTACAGATGCACAATTGAGAGCATCCTGTTGGGCTGTATCACCGCATGGTACGGCAACTGCACCGCCCTCAACCGCAAGGCTCTCCAGAGGGTGGTGCAGTCTGCACAGCGCATCACCGGGGACAAACTACCTGCCCTCCAGGACACCTACAGCACCCGATGTCACAGGAAAGCCAAAAAGATCATCAAGAACAACAACCACCTGAGCCACTGCCTGTTCACCACGCTACCATCCAGAAGGCAAGGTCAGAACAGGTGCATCAAAGCTGGGACCAAGAGACTAAAAAACTGCTTCTATCTCAAGGCCATCAGACTGTTAAACAGCCATCTTCTGAGAAATCATTCCCTCATTGACCTTCTCTCACCTAGGCTAGCCTATTTATACCAAGTAAACATTGACTTTAGCCTTTGAAGGTACAACAGCCATTTGTTTTGCATTTGGCCCACATTTGAATGCTTGTGCTCTATATAGTAAGAGCATCAATTGTGCTTGAAAAGGTTACACCTCATTGAACACAAGACTCCCTCAGCCCAGGCCAAGTCAGTGACTGTGGGAGGTGTAATGTGTTGGCATTGTTTCTCCAGGATAAACAACACTTCAGAATACTGCAGAGATGTTGACATTATTTTTGCCGACAGGCTTCCATCACCCACAAAAGCCTACCTGTGAATTTCAGACTAAAACGTGAGACCAGTAAACCCTCTATTCCTACAATGTCTGTACCCCCATCCCTCAAACAAATACAGTATTTGTATATACCACTGTTACGTACACCTCTAGGAAGAGGGAACGCAACACCTCAACTCCCCATGGAGCAAAAGCCGTATGGGATTTGTAGGTGCGAGTAAGGATGACAAAGGCAGAGAGTGGTACCATTTACAAGGAATTTATTCCGTCACACGGTAATTTTGGGGAAAAGGGGCTGAACGGAACCAAAGAAAGTAAATATCAAAGCCCCCTCTCTTACCTTACTACCCACTATTTACCTAACCTGCACCACCTGGTGCACTAACCAAAATATAGGGGGTGGTCCGCCCAGGTCTTACCTAGTGTGCCTAGACAGTAAACTACTACGGGTTATGTATGCCCGCAGGCCTCTTGCCTAAGCACTCCCAAGGTGCCTTCCCCTTCCCCCTGGGAACAAAAACAGAATAATTACTAATCACAAACACAGTCCTTTTGGCATACACATACCTTTTCAGGACCGGCTCCAAAATACTACACACAAACTATTTGAGCAAACAACCAACACAAAATACCAAAGAAACCGTCTGAACAACAACCAATACAGGCTATAACAATAAGCTCTTTCTAAGACACAACCAACACATGCTATCACCCTCAGCTCTATTCTCTCAGCAATAATCTCACTTCTGAGAAACAGAACACTGGTTTATATTGCTTCAGAAGGAGTCTGTAATTGAAGACAGCTGTTTCTGACGAGAGGGCGGGGTCAGCGCCAATTTGCCATGGAGTCGACCAATCAGCTGCTTGGGGGATTACAGGTAGCCATTTTCCTGAAACACACACATACAAATACACAAACCACAACACAGAAACTTGGGAACATAACAACCACACACCCTGAATGGTCCAAACAAAACAGTGTATGGCAACTGGTGGACTCAATGTTAAAACTACAGCATGATAAATAAAGATAATAAAGGTGAAAGAAAAAAAAGATAAGAGCTTAAAGGCTCACTCCACAATCTGAGTAATTCCCTCATACATACATTCTGATTATCCATTCAGTATTACTAAAAGTATTATTGTCTTTTCAAAGCAAAAAGGTTCTTCACTTCCTATTGGTTATTTTGTAATCACTTAACAAATCTAAACTGTTAAAAATAGGAGCAAAAGTAATACTGGCATCAGCTTGTACAAAACAATAGCAAAAAGAACAGTCATTTCAAACTCTTTTTGCATTGATTTGATCACATCAATGTTTCAGCCACAGCACCCCATCAATTGACATGAGTGATTTATTGATTTACAATCAAAGCTGGCCCCCTCTACATTAGACAGTGTAGCAAGTGCCTTCTACAGTGACTGTTCAGGAAATTCCAGCCATTCCTCAGTCATTTCCCCATCATTCCTTTTTTTCTCTCCAGTTGTCATTCAGTGTTACCTGTCTCCTCTCCCCTAGGATGGTCCTTGAACAAAAACCTCTGCAGTATCTGTCAATTCCCACTCTCCATCCCGTCAACACTTCCCCATGAGCACTGCTGCTTACTCACGGGAAATCATGGAAATACTCGCGCATACAGCCACATTCTGTATCGACAAGACCATTGGGGGACCTTCTAGTCATTTAACTCTGAATGACCTCATGAGAAATTGTGTTGTAACTCACACTAAGGAGCCCTGAGTTGTATTCATTGGGGCACACTGTAGAAAAATGTTTTGTAACAGAAAAGAAAAGTGTTTTTGGGGGGGTAAGTTTTGGTAGTATTCAGTTTTCTTCCATTTTGTGCCTAATGAATACAACCCAAGACTGGCCATTTAGGATTTCCTCTGTGTTGTGTCCCTGCTGTGTGATCTCAGCACAAAGCCTGAGCTATGTCCTGATATATGTGTTTATTCAGTGTGTCAGTGAATGGGTGAGCACGTCCAAAGTTCAGGTGGGTGGAACTGTTTCGTACTGGTGTATGACAGTGTGGGGAATGAGAAAATGGCATTGCTGTAGGCAGAACAACATTGGGAGAGCGAGTCAAATGGAAAGGAGAGCTGGGGAGACAGAGAGAAAGAATGACATAGCGAGAGGATGAGTCAAACAGGTGTAGTAGTTGAGTAGTAGTGTTGTTTCAGTCTGGCTTCAGAGACAAGACTCATTCCCCCCATCAGATTTCAATGAGAGGCTACGTGAGTACCACTCCCTAGCTGTGCTATTGAAACTGCCTTCCAAACACAGTCCAGTCCCCTCTTGAAATGAGACATACCAATTACAATGGCCTCCTAATCCAGGGTAGGCATCTCTCTGTCTTTAAATTTCAAGATAAGTTTGGCTAAGGTGGGGTTGGTTAAGGTGGGAGGGACAGTTAACTTCCTGCAATTCTACACATTTTGCCATGGGGCAGTGAGGAAAAATGTCCAGTTTTATAGCTAATCTCATGCTATTCTACACATTTTGCCATGATGCTGAGAGAAAATGTTAGGGTTTTAAAGCAAATTTCCTGCAATTCTACACATTTTGGAGGTCGGGGCCCCAGGGCACGTGTAATCAGGCCCTGTTTTTAGGCCTAGATTCAATCCAGGTAATAGCATGCTTGACATTTAAAGGGGCAATCTGCAATTGCTACATCCATTTTGGGACTTTTACCTGCCACCCCCTTCAGTTTGCATACCGCCACAACAGGTCCACAGACGATGCAATCGCCATCACACTGTACACTGCGCCTATCCCATCTGTACAAGAGGAATACTTATGTAAGAATACTGTTCATTGACTACAGCTCAGCATTTAACACCACAGTACCCTCCAAGCTCATCATTAAGCTTGAGGCCCTGAGTCTCAACCCCGCCCTGTGCAACTGGGTCATGAACTTTCTGACGGGCCGCCCCCAGGTGGTGAAGGTAGGAAACAACTTCGCTGATCACTGAACACTGGGGCCCCACAAGGGTGTATGCTCAGCCCCCCTCCTCCCCTCATCGTGGACTTCAGAAAACAGCAGAGGGAGCACCCCTCTATCCACATCGATGGGACAGTAGTGGAGAAGGTGTAAAGTTTTAAGTTCCTCGGCGTACACATCACGGACAAACTGAAATGGTCCACCCACACAGACAGTGTGGTGAAGAAGGCGCAACAGCCCCTCTTCAACCTCAGGAGGCTGAAGAAATGTGGCTTGTCACCTAAAACCCTCACAACCTTTTACAGATGCACAATTGAGAGTATCCTGTAGGGCTGTATCACCGCTTGGTATGGCAACTGTACCACCCTCAACCGCAAGGCTCTCCAGAGTCTGGTGTGGTCTGCACAGCGCATCTCCGGGGGAAAACTACCTGCCCTCCAGGACACCTACAGCACCCGATGTCACAGGAAGGCCAAAAAGATCATCAAGTACAACAGCCACTGCCTGTTCACCCCGCTACCATCCAGAAGGCGAGGTCAGTACAAGTGCATTAAAGCTGAGACCGAGATACTGAAAAACAGCTTCTATCTCAAAGCCATCAGACTGTTAAACAGCCATCACTAACACAGAGAGGCTGCTGCCTAAATACATACTCAAATCATTGGCCACTTTAATAAATGGATCACTAGTCACTTTAAATAGTGCCACTTTAATAATGTTTACATATCTTACATTACTCATCTCATATGTATATACTGTACCTTATACCATCTATTGCATCTTGCCTATGCCGCTCGGTCAAGGACAGGCTCATCCATACATTTATATTTACATATTCCTATTCCATCCCTTTAGATTTGTGAGTATTAGGTAGTTGTTGTGGAATTGTTAGTTTACTTGTTGTTACTGCACTGTTGAAACTAGAAGCGCAAGCATTTTGCTACACTCACATTAACATCTGCTAACCATGTGTATGCGACAAAATAAAATGTGATTTGATTTGATTGCGCGCTAGAAAAGTAAAGGTAATTTCCAATTGAGCCGACATATGTTGCGCTTACTGTGAATGTAGTCTCCTCTAACGTTGGAACATTGCCCTTACATTTGAATCACGCTGTAATGCAGAATTTTCACGATAGGGATTGAATAGATCCCTTAATTTCATTTGCTGTTTTTTGTGACATTAATTGTGTGGTTGTAAGTATTTGTGCTGTAAACACAACTTGCTCAATTAAAAGGGATAAATAATTAGTGACAAGGAGGAGCAGGGTCCTCCCCAAAGAATGTAAGAGGGGTGCTGCACCACCTTGGGAACTGACTGCGCCACTATGTCGGCAGAGGGTGGTGCGGTCAGCCCAACACATCACCGTGAGCATCTAAGCACCCGGTGTCACAGGAAGGACAAAAAGATCATCAAGGACCTCAGTCACCCGACCTGCGGCTTGTTCACCCCGCTACCTAGATAGAAGACAGAGACAGAACAGGTGCATCAAAGCCCCCCTCCATTGTCATATTCTTTATTGTGTTCTCTCATTGTACATTTTGTTTTATGTAGAAGCAGGGTTCCTTCATATTCATTCTATCTAAGATGTATTTCTTGTCTGCTCTATTTAGAACACACATCAAGAGTTCAAATAGTAGCTGAAATAGTGGCTTCATTGGGGCTTCTGTATAGCTTACCCTTTGGGAAATTCTTGAGTCTTTTCATATTTTCACCATCAACAACCCCCAGGCATTAAACAAATAATGATAGGACTTCAACAAAAGATAACATCACATGCCTCAAAGCATTTGGTTCTTTTGTCCTTGACTTCTGGGGGAAGACACACTAGTACAGCTGCGATCAAATGGAGCAAAACCACCCGAGAGATTATACAATTTTCCATGCAAAAAGTTCCAAAGCAATAAAAATGAATAGAAAACACAGGGCGGCCTGCACACAAAAGCCCTCATTGTTGTGTGGGAAAGGAATGTGTCTCTGACTGTGTCAGAGGTTGTGTGGAATTTGTTTATGCATGGAGACAAAAGACTGCCTATGACTGTGGGAGAACTGCACCCAGCACCCAGGCAACCTGCTCCTACACTGGGAGGAAAGGCTAGCTAGCTCACTAATTTTGGCCATGTGGATCTCATTTGTTTAATTTCCATTAGACCAGCTGACGCACTGCCCAATTTCGGACCTCTAGTAAAAAAAAAAGGTGTATAATCCTCTTGTCCCCACTCCATTTGGTTGTTGCCATGGAAACTATGTCACCCTCGATCCAAAATGGCTCTACTATCATGTGGGCAGTGGAGGCGAACCACAAGAAAGAAAATAAACTCTAACTGTACGCTCTGATACCGCTGGCATGAGCTCACTCATGCATTCAGTGAGTGACTAGATTGAAATGATGTGGTCATCTGTAGTTCAATGAGAGATTGTGGCAACCCTTGATTAATATAATTTCATTTGAGAATCAAACCCCCACAAAGCTCTCCAATTTCAGTGTAATTCCTGAATCCATCTTCATTTTCCCTTTGACCCTGGTGTGTGAAGGGAAGCCTTTCATCTCATCCTTTATCACTGACTTCCTGTGTATATATCAGACAGCACCATCTTTTAGGACAAATGATGGCCTGGGTGACACAAAAATTAAGAACAGCTGGTGAAACGTAATGATAACGAAAAACATAAATGAGACCAGGCTGTTATGTTATGTCAGAGTAGTTTATAAATCTAACTGTATTTAATTTTAGGAGGCAAATAAGCAAAATGTTATTCTAAACGTTGATATAATGATATGTAGTACATGTACATAATAGTGCATATTTAAAATCCTTCCATGTCACCCACCACATCTTCCTTAAAAAAATGTAAATGTACAAGGATACAGATGTCACTTATTTTTAGGAAATTATAAATTAAAGAAATACAAGGAACTTGATTGTGGCATCAAATTCAGTCAGGTTCAAATGATTTAATATCGGTAGAGCTGTACTTTCATCATGACAAGTTAAAGCCTGTCTACTTCGACAAGTTAAAACCTGTTCAAATCCTTGGTAAAGATGTTGAAACACTCTTATGCAATTACAGGTAACTGTCAAAATAAAGGAAACACTAACATTAAGCGTCTTAATAGGGCGTTTGGCCAGCACTAGCCAGAACAGCTTTAATGCACCTTAGCACAGATTCTAGAAGTGTCTGGAACTCTATTGGAGGGATGCGACGCCATTCTTCCACCAGGAATTCCATCATTTGGTGTTTTGTTGATGGTGGCACATCTCCAGAATCTCCAATAAGTGTTCAATTGTGTTGAGATCTGGTGACTGTGGGTGCATTTACACAGGCAGCCCAATTCTGATATTTTTTTCCACTGATTATTCTTTTGACCGATCACATCAGATCTTTTCAAATCAGATATTTTTCAGAGATGATCTGATTGGTCAAAATTCAAATTAGTGAAAAAACTGCTCATTTGAGATCTCTCCTTGCCATGGTAGCCAAAATAATGGGCAACTAGGCATTTTTATACAGTGCATTTAGAAAGTATTCAGACCCCTTGACTTTATCCACATTTTGATATGTTACAGCCTTATTCTGAAATGGATTCACTTGTTTTTTCCCCCTCACCAATCTACACACAATACCCCATAATGACAAAGCAAAACCAGGATTGTAGTTTTTTTTTGGCAAATGTATAAATAGTAAATAAAAAACTGAAATAATATTTACATAAGTATTCAGACCCTTTGCTCAGTACTTTGTTGAAACACCTTTGGCAGTGATTAGAGCCTCGAGTCTTCTTTGGTATGACGCTACAAGCAACTATGGAGCTCTGTCAGAGTGACCATCGGGTTCTTGGTCACCTCCCTGACCAAGGCCCTTCTCCCTCAATTGCTCAGTTTGGCCAGCTCTAGGAAAAGTCTTGGTGGTTCCAAACTTCGATTTTAGAATTATGGAGGCCACTGTGTTCTTGGGTGCCATCAATGCTGAAGAAATGTTTTGGTACCCTTCCCCAGATCTGTGCCTCGATACAATTCTGTCTCGGAGCTCTACGGACAATTCCTTCGACCTCATGGCTTGGTTTTTGCTCTGACATGCACTGTCAACTGTGGGACCTTATATAGACAGGTGTGTGTCTTTTCAAATCATGTCCAATCAATTGAATTTACCACAGGTTGACTCCAATCAAGATGTAGAAACATCTCAAGGATGATCAATGGAAACAGGATGCACCTGAGCTCAATTTCGAGTCTCATAGCGAAGGGTCTGAATACTTATGTAAATATGTTTTTTTATGGGGTATTGACGAGGATTTAAAAAAAATCCATTTTAGATTAAGGTTGTAACGTAACAAAATGTGGAAAAGGTCAAGGGTCTGAATATTTTCCGAAGCAATGTACATGACGGGATGTTAATTGCTAAATTAACTCAGCAACCACACCTGTGTGGAAGCACAAACTTTCAATATACATTCTATCCCTCATTTACTCAAGTGTTTCCTTTAGTCAGTTACCTGTATATTTATTATAATATAATGGTTCAATGATTAGGACTGATTGATTTGATCGCAGTGTGACTTGCAGTATGGCCTTTGGAAATTCCCATAACAATTTAGCATGTTTTTAAATGTTTGCTTTAATATTGGGGGGTTTAACGCAACCTTCTACCCTTGATTTTTTCCCCCCTCTACAAATCAAGATAATCATGAACCAAATTTGTTAAGACTTTGTATTAAATGGTTTTACTATTCGAAAGGGTGAGTCCATGAAAGTTCTACACTTTTTGACATCACTAGCTTTTGTTTTTTCCAGCAGCACACAGAAGCAGGAACAGGTGTGCCACTCATTCTGTCTGGGTGTCAGCACAGCTACTCACAATCCACTGTGCTAGGAGTGCCATACGAAACCATCCAGCAGCAAGGGAAAAACATGGGTCAGTTTGGGGTCGTCTTATCTAGTTCTAAAACCTGCCGACTAGGGTTACCTAAAATGTCTCAAATACCAGACTACGCCAGCTCCTGTTTAATGAGGAACACCTCAACCAGTAGAAGACGGGTTCGTGACAGGCCACATATTGGATTGGGTCATGAGCAATACAATGGACCAGGTAACACTTTATAAAAATATATTTTATTACAACGATCCTTTCAGTTACAATATTTAAAACCAACAGGCAATTTTGTTTAAACGTCAGAAACATGTATAGCAATGTTCATTAAATACCTGGATGGTGACTTGAGCACGGCCCAGACAAATACCTAGGACTTCAAATCATGTACTGTCACTTTAAGAGCATTAAATTACATTGCACATCATATGACAAATTGACCTGGCGAAGCCACCATCGTCACAAACATGGGGAAGTACGAGGAGTGACACTGAGCAAGACCTACAAACAATAGCCGACAACCCTGAACGCAGGGCAAACTGTGTTTAGGATGGACACCTCAACGTGCTTGCTCCAACCAGAGCTCTGCAGCTCAGACCTTTGTAGTTTGTTCCGACAACTTCCATCTTATACCCCAGTGACTCAAACACAGGTGCACCACAGGCTATAAAGAGGTAGAGAGCATAGTTAGGGGATGCTCCAATTACAGAAGGGTGGTTAAAAAAAGGTTCATACAATTAAGCACAGCAAATTGCCAAGTCACAGCACACACATGCAATTAAGATCAATAATTTGAGAGCATGCAAAGATCCATGATAATACAATTCATAGAAGAGCTAAAGTCCCCCCTATGACGTATAGAACAGCTAGTGTCCTGTGGTGGAAGTACATCAGTGTCTACACCAGTCCTGTACTAAAAACATATCACTAAAGTTAAGTATTAGGATGGTGAGGTCTCAAGATACAGACTATGCTGCTGGGAAGAGCATGCACCAGTTTGGGGTGAGCGCATTCTTCAATAGACTTCAAAACAGCTAGTGTTCTACAATACAGCCATCCTGTTCATATACTCAGACATGACAACAGGTACGGGGAAGTATCATGATGGTTAAGTTGTCTTGTCAGGGTACAGGCTGTGCAAGTAAGCTCTGGTGTAATAACTCCCATTATATTGTTGGGTTGATAATCAGATTAAACTGCACTGGCAACAAAGAGTAATGTATACAGAGCGATAACAATGCAAATTGTTCTATGACAAAGACTGAGCTGGCAGAATTTACACCTCATGCTGATCTTTGTGTAGATAGTAAATGTCACCGGAATACTGAAAAAACTGATCCAACCATTTTTTTAGTTAATATGCATAAAAATAGCTTTATTTCCAAATAAATCAGAACATGCATGCAGAAATCAATGATTCATTGACTTCTCCACTCAATTGGTGATTCACATATCTTGTGACAAAAGCAGCAGATTTTTCCCCATGCAAATGACACATGGCTCAATTCAGTTCCCCTGAACAATTACATAGCAATCCTTCTACAAAACATAAATATATACGGCTTAAAAATGTCAAGAAAAAATTAAAATGTACAAAATAAAACACAGTTTTAAAACTATTTGCTTCTTGAACTAGTGTATATAAAACATTTAAATCAAATACAACAGCTAAGAGGGGGAAAAGCCCCAACCTGAAAGGCAATACAATTATAGTTAAATTGAACAAGTATTCTAAAACATTGGACAGAAAAAGTTAGTACTAGCATTGGTAGTTAAAACGTGTTTCCCACTATAGGCTTCTTAGTAGGGATGTGGATCTTTCCCTTTCACAACGATTCAATACGCATCTAGATAGTTGGGCTACGATACGATACAGGAATGATGTGTTTTAGTTTGAAACGAGTCGGTACGATTCAGTTTGATTAGAGGAACAAATCGATGCGATTCGGTTCACTAACATTTTTTTACATAAAACACATTCATTTCCCATTCTAAATTCAAATCTGCTGCCGATAGAGCTCATGAGCTGGGTCTCTCAGCTGACGTGTGTGTAAATCGTATAAGTCTAGTGTATGTAGGCACCAGAGCTGAGCCATAAGGAAAACTGGGCATCTACCACCCAGCTATCGGGTGGACATTGCCGCCCTCGATAGCTTTTTGTCAATTTAGTGACTTTGACTGATGCATGCATACTACTTTACATTTGGAACGGTTGTCAAACATTTGAACCAGGGCCGATCTGTATCAGGGAATCATTACACCCCTACTTCTTAGGTATGAAGAAACCGATTATTCCAAGCATTTACAGTAATGTTAGACAAAGTATAAAATATTTGGTAAATAAACATCTGCCAAGAAATGGCTAAGTTCCAAGTTCAGAATTTTATTAAAATGGCTATGTACAGATCCCTTGAAGCGTACAGTCCATGTGCAGTGATAATTATTGTTATGTCAACAGCGATAGTCCATAAGCTGTTCAAATAGCTTAGTTTACAAGAATTGTAATCACTGTGATGAGGTCTGGCAAAAAACTGAGCTCACCAATCATGTATGTATGTGTCGTTGTGTTGCTCGTTTTTACAAATAATTTTGTGGTCTGTGGATGGAGTGGGTGTATTCACACAGCGATTTGTCCTAGGACTAAAAGCATGTTTGATTGGCCCCCGCTATATTGATAGGGTAGCATGTATCAAGTTATTTTCATCAATCTGGAATTCACTTCAGACTTAATCTGTTTGACAAAATACATTTGAATCTAAACAGAACCTTTCACGATTTCCCTACACAGGGATTATCTAAAAAATATTGTAAAAGAAAATGCTACAGTAACAGACTTCTGTAGCACCAGTATGGGTACCAAGGTTCAGAGTAGGGTGGAGGAAAATAAATATCTGTACCATTTCACCTCACTGAGTGAAGTTGTCATTGCACCTTGTTAGTGTCATAAAACAGTGTGGGAGAGAAAAGTCAAGATTTCGCTGCAGTATTGATATTTTTTATAAAACAAATAAATGTTGTACTGCATTGTTTGGCAGCTGAAATGGTCCTCTCCCAATATCTTTCCTGTAGGGCAAAGAACAAAATAAAATAGGAAAACTGACAGTTAAAATGTTGATTCCGTTTCAAAATGAACCACTTCAGAACTTGTGGTGGAATAGGAAAAGCAGTTTTTGTTTGATGGTTTCTCCCTCTGGGACTTCCTGGGTTTACAGTAAGCAGGCAAGAGGAGAGGTTTGCTTTCGAGAGGCACTGGAGCAGGCAGGTGGCCCGGCGAAGGTGGGCTTCAGGCATAGATCTCCGTTGTCGGAGCCTTTTTGTAAATGGGCTTCTTTCCCAGGTCGTAGCTGCCTTCGTCCTTCTTCTTCATGCGATAGACGAGCAGAAGGACGAGGAAGACGGCAAAGAGCAGCCCCACTGCTCCACCAGCAATCAGAGCTGAAACAAAACCCAGTGGAATTACAATTAGCCCCGTAATCTGGCGAATAACTTGGACAAGCTACAAATGAAACTGTACATTTCTGACAGTGAAATTGAACTGCCACAAATACTTTAGTTAATCGCGTTGAAATAATTTAACCCTTTTCGAAGTTCAATAATAACAATTTGACTAGCCCAAATAAAGTTTTTAAGTGTGCTGTTGCCCCACCTGCTAAGACCTCTGTTTTTCTGAAGACGCTCTCCTCCCCTGCATGGGCCATCAGTACGTTTGATGGGTACTCCTCGGGTTTGGGAGCACCACGCACGGACACTTCATTGTTCTTCTGGACCTGTTCAATCTCATTTGGTGTGGGTTTGGACATCAGGGGTCTGTCCAGGTCTGGGATCTTGTTGTCGTTCATGTCAGGCTATGAGCAAATTTTTTTTTGAATTATACCTACTTGAACTATAAAAAGAGGAAACGTGGCTCTCATTTGGTACATGATAGCCAATTATGAGAAACCTTACCTTTGTCATGGTTTTGTCATTCTTGAGTGTAATAGTAGTTACTGAAGAGAGAAGAAAACAAGTTAACAATATGTCATTATATTATATCAGCTTTTTAAAGCAAATTAGCAGATCTTTGCAAACACCAACCTTCATCTCCAGAGCCAGAGAAGTCTTCATCATCCGTTTCATCCTCATTGTCAAATGTGTCGCGCTCCTCATCGGGGAAGCCAAAGTCGGAGCCGTTGGGGGCGTCACCAGACGCAACAAGCTCGTCATGCGACACGGCTTGGGTCATCTTCATGGGCATCCATGTCTCAGTCTCCCGCACCTGCTGGCCCAAACACAGCACTTAGAGGCAGAATACCACAGCAAGTAGAAAAACACAGATCCTAGCTGGCATAAGGCTACTTTTCCAAAACCACTTTTCAACTGAAAGTCTAAGCCTACATCTTGTAGCCTATATTCCAACAACCGCGGTAAAAGTATTAAAAGTATTGAAGCAACCAAACTTAATACTCTAATTCCATCATGCAACCTCGTAAATCACAGCTCTCGTAAATAAATCCGCTTCTGGGTACCCAATGGAATACAATACAAATGTTATTGTATACACAGAAACGGCTGTGAGACTACATGAGGAAATAGTTCCAGTGACGAATGATTTCAGCATTTTGCGCGTAAACAATCCCTTTAAACTCGACCAACCCCAGAACATAGTTTGAAGTGTTTGAGGAACTTTGGGCTTGCGGTGCATCATTGCTAACATTAGTTTGGCCATTTACGGTACATGAAAGAATTTGGACAATGCTGTAGCCAGAAGTAAATAATGGATTATTGTGGATTCTGTCGCCATGGGCCTTCAGACAACAAGGTAAGGGTAATTTGACCAAATATACATTATGCCTGAACTATCCCTTTAACGTTATCTAGCCAAAATTAAGCTAATCATGATGGGCTTGACTTGATTTAACATAATTGAAAGACAACTTTTGCTAATCACATTAGCACACTTAATTTCATTGCCCATTTGCCGAGTAAGCACTGTGAATGTGATTAAACAGCAGAGCAATTGAATGGCCAGATCCAATTAAAACACAAGCAACGGGGCCAAGGTGCAAAAAAAGATTCCTAAAGTACATTTAGGCACAACGTGTTTGGGGTTGAAGTCTTTGGCCCCTTGCACACTGGGCCTTGTCAGATGTCATCACGCTAAGTTGGGTTAGCACTGATTGCTGAACAAGACACCAGAAACATGCAGCCGGTTGGATAACACCTGGCTCGGCAAATATATGCCCAGTCTATGATTAATGAAACAGTCATGCATTATTCATTGTTCAGAGGCAAAGGAGGGGGCTTTTTTATATTTTATTTTTTTAACTGTTCTGGGTGGCTGCTCATGGCTGCCTGGGATACTGGAAGCCTTGTTCCTCTTTTAGCCAGGTGGTTCCTTTCTCTATCCCCCCAAAAAACATGCATAAAAAAGGCAAAAATCAAGTTTAGCATTTATTACATGTAACAGCATTCCATTGAACAAAAGAAAGCAACTTGGGTACATTTGAAAGAGTTAATTTTAAGCGTTGCTGCTACGGTAATTCACTGACCGTGGTGCGGGGGGGCCCCAGCAGTTTAACCGTGCTCTGAAATTCTGTTTCAAATAGTGTGGTTTGAAGTTAATCCCCTCTAAATTACATTTGAGGGAGACCAGGGAATGCTATTGTTGCCGCCAGAATCTTCAAACAGGCAGCCATTTTCTCCTTGTGTTTGCACTGAGGTAGGGCTTGCACTCATGTCCTCAGCACTTTTGTGACAAAGGCCCTCTGTGCTCAGAATGTTAACTAAGTCCGATGCATCACCATTTAAAGTGGCAATCAACAATTGAAACAAAGTGATCTCCCGGTTTTGGTAAAAAGCTGAGGAATGGGACTGGTGAAATGAAACCACTCATTCATAGACAGAGCTATGCAAGGACTGACCATCCATGATATCACATTTTTAGTTTTAACCATGTCTTTAGGCTAGTGTGTTTACATTTTCTTTGTTTACAAACAGTAAAACAAGCTTATATTTTGGGTTCTGATGTGGTACGACAGGTGAACTAAGCTCATGAGGCATTAAGTAATACACATTCACCTGGCAACGTACATAGAACTACGTAGAGAGCTAAGCAAGTGAAGCTTCGTCACATCCTGGTGCATTTCCCAAAAGTAGTTCAAAAGTAATCCCTGAGGCTAGGCCTATATGGTACATTTCCCAATAAAAACAAAACATGGTTCAAATTCAATGTTGTTTGGTGAATATCTAATTTATAAACAATATTTGACCACAAACCACCAGATCTTTCCAAGTAGAACAACCCAGAAATGCACTACTTGAGCCCGACGTATGCTAAATGACATTCAACTGCCAGAGTTGGGGTAGAGGGGAAATTTTTCACACAAGCACTAGACAAAACCCCTTCTTTCAGTTCCAACATTCCATCCTCTAAAGGGATTTTATAGCCCAATGGACAGCAATGCAGAAACCATTATTAGCCTACATCCTGGTGAAAGTATTATGTTCTCTCCACAGCCTTTCACTGGGAATTCAATTCAGCCCACCAAGAAAAAAAAGGCTCCTTCTAGTGAAAATGATCTCATGCTTAATTAAAAACATGCATTCCAACAAAAATAGCCATGTGCCCAGTAATGCCAAAAGGAATAATTTTCATGGCAGATAAAGGCCTGAAAATACAGTGTGTAGGCCTAAGTCAGAATGGATAACAAGAAAGAGAACATTGTTGACGTTTGTGCTCACAACACATTTTACAAATGTAAAAAAAATAATAAGACGTTCCGTCTAAATCAGCTCCAGAGTCTTTAGTGTCTTAGAAAAACAATATGGCAAGCTATGCCAAAAATACGCTAGAATGATAAACTACAGAATGTAAGAAGGGATGCTCGTTAAGCTGACAAGGAAAGACTGATGTAAATAGAGGTCAATTGGTATGACACACGGCACTGATTAAAATACACAATGAAAATGCATAATGGTATAGGCCCATTGTTCTATTCTTCAGCTCGAAGTCCTGATGAGCTTAAGACTAAAAACAGACATTCACCCATAAACTTAAGATGGATGAAAGGAATGAGGCTTGACATAGTTAGGCTTAGTAGCCATCAAAGTAATAACAAAAAAGGCAGGCACACAAGTGATCAGAGGACTTTTTCTGGTGAGAAAGCAGAAGCAAGCTTCTGGTCCACTAGCTGGGAAGCTTGGCTAATGAAAGTACCCTGGCCATTTAGACCTGTCCAAATCCCGAAGAGGGCCGTTCAAGGTCCACAGAGGTCAAATTCCACAGGAAAACACAAAAGGGGAAATGAGAGGGGCAGCCTCTGCATGGTTTTGAGGAATGTAACAGATTCAACTTAGGCTGCTAGGAACCTCATTGTGGAGACCAGCTTGTTTAATGTGCTAACACGTTTAGAAACTTCTCGCCAGAGGGGTAGGCTAGGCCATCAAAACAATGGCCCAACTGGAAAAGCTTGTAACAGAGACCTGTTTGTCGTTAAACTGGAAAATTATTTATTAAAATGCAGTCTTAATTCTCCTTCAGTCTCCTTTTCACCTCATTTAACGCCCGATTTACTTAACAAAAGGCAAAATGTCAATAGAAGGTGCTTTTACTGTTTTGTCCTCCATTACGCTTCAATAGTGTTGAGCAAATAACCAATGTTTCAGTTATTCTTTGCTTTTTTAAACAAAAAGGTTCAAACATTTCCATTTCATTCTGTTTTTCCCCGTGAGCTCAATGTGCAGGTTTTCTAGAGGTACATCAGAACAAGCCCGAACTGTGTGATGTAGTAGGGAATTGTAGTTTCTAACAGGCCAATATTCTACATAGTCAAGCGTGGAAACAGTGGTAATTAACTATAATGACCATAATCCACTGCCTGTCTATTTGTCCGATCTGTGTGGGGAAGACACAGAGACAAGTGCGATAGAGTAGTTGCGTCTTGAGGCATCTCTACCTGAAAATACATGATTTAAGGTCAGGGATGGGCAACTCCAGCCCTTGGGGGAAATGTATTTCAGAAGAACAGAATGAGTTGGTCTACTGTATGTTAGTCATCTGGCTATGCTCCATGTCATAGGCTGTAGGCTTGTTCATTTAGCTGACAAGATATCCTTATATGTCCCATGCCATTATTTTATAGTAAGAAAAATATAACTGAATAAAATAGAAAGGAAATGTTTCCCATTACGAAGCGAGTGCGATTATGAAATGGCTGTTAAGTGTAAAAGTGATCTGAAACAGGTCCCATATGCTAGATGTAGAGTTATTTGACAACTTTAGTTGTGAATGATACAAACCTTAGAATGTCTTAAATCAAAACATATTGGCTGCATGTAGCAAAAAAAGCTTGCACTCTGATCCTTGTCTCAGGCTGTTCTATCAAGTGATCATATTTTCACCCATCAGATTATACACATCTTTAATAATAATAATTAGGGATGCACGATATAAAAATCGGTGAACCATATCGGAGTCGGCCGATATTAGCTAAAATGCCAATATCGTTCGATGTCTAGTTTAACGCCCCGATGTGCAAACCCGATGTCAAAGCTGATGTGCATACCTATACAACATGACGTAATGGCGCCACGTAAAACATTGCGCTATATGTGCAACACAGCACTCTTAAACTAGCCCACAATGTCTGCGTTGTGGATCTAGCAGTCAACGAGTCGAGCAGTCATTTGAAAGAGTAACAACATTTCAGCGAGACAACGTAAACATAAAATCCATTAAAGCCAAGATAATGGAATTCATTGCCATTGACAATCAACCGTTCTCTGTCGTGGGTGATGTTGGCTTTCGCTGACTGGCCGAGCACCGGTACACACTACCAAGTGCCCTATTTTTCAGATGTTGCCCTACCGGAGTTACACAGTAATAGCGTCACTGCTTTTAGCTTCACGACATACATACTATGGAATGCCATTTGGGTCTTTGAGTATCAAAAAAGATACAGTAGCACTGTCAAAGCTGTACAAAGTCTGCAAACAAGCAAACACCGGCCACGAACAATGTGTTTACAATACCACATTGGTAATAAAGCATAATTTGTTCGACCGCAACTTCTGGGGTAGCTAGCTTTAGCTTGGTACCTAGCTAGCACCAATACAACCAGGCTGAAAACAATGACCAGTAGAAACTGCAGTCATTTTTATTATTCTTAGCAATGATTTAGGAATCCTTGTGAGTAAGTATTAGCTAGGTTGACACCGGTTGTTCGCCTGTTGAAATTGAACTTCAGGTCATGAAAATAAATAGCTGGTCAGCAACTTAACCCTGTTGCCCAAAGCTAACGTTATAAGCAGCCAGCTAGCTTCCTCTGGCTAGTGAGGCTCGACCGTACCGGGTTATGAAGCTAGCCACAATAAGGATTAGGCACATACTTGGCACATGGAGAATCACATTAGCCCTTTACAGTTATGTATCTATGTATTCAGAAGACTAGGATCGACAATAAGCACCTATCCTTAAGGCGGGGTCTGCTGAGCACTGCATTAGCACATTGCCCCCGTGTAGCCGAGTCAGTCTCACTGGATGGTGTCTAGTTAGCCTATAACTATTCTGTTTTAGCCCCCTTCCCGACATCTGACAATGGCAATTCTTTCCAATTAAGCCGACAGGACTGGACGCTGTCACGCAATTCTCTGATGTTTTGTCAGATTACATAAAATAGCACAAGGAAGTACACCTACATCCTGGTATGTGCACATTTGCTTAATTTGGGCTCCCAAGTGACGCAGTGGTCTAAGGCACTGCATCTCAGTGCTAGAGGCGTCACTACAGACCCTGGTTTGATTCCAGGCTGCCCGTGATTGGGAGTCCCATAGGGCGGCACAATTGGCCCAGCGTCGTCCGGGTTTGCCGGGGTAGGCAGTCATTGTAAATAAGAATTTGTTCTTAACTGACTTGCCTAGTTAAATAAAGGTTAAAACAAATAATAATAATCCACTTCCAAAAGTTATCAAACCAACTGTCCAAAAATGAAAACCACACTGCATTAGGCATACTAAATTGAGTCAAAACAATGAGTGTTGAGCCATGTTACATGAAGTGTTTGTTTAATTTGATAAATGATTGCAGTCTTTGTTTGTCAACTGGTCAGCAATTAAACATTTAGTCACTGCTGTAATTGAATATAGTAAAATGGAAATAGGTCAACAGTAATGGTCAAATTACAAGAGCCCAGCTAAATATGGGTGTTCATAGAAAAAATTTCTTATTAACTGGGTGGTTCGATCCCTGAATGTTGATTGGCTGAGAGCGTGGTATATCAGACCGTATACCACGTGTATGACAAAACATGTATTTTTACTGCGCTAATTACGTTGGTAACCAGTTTATAATAGCACCTCGGGGGGTTGTGGTATATGGCCAATATACCACGGCTAAGGGCTGTAACCAGGCACTCCACGTTGCGCATAAGAACAGCCATTAGCCAAGGTATATTGGCTATATACCACACCCCCCCGGGCCTTATTGCTTAAATCTAGCTTGCCCTCTTTCTGCGCTACATGTGATGGATAGTCACTTGCATGATTATCATTCCACCTCACACACTCGACAAATTAATTTAGCTACGTTTGTCTGGCTAGCTAGATATAACTACCACAATTTAAACACCATTGCTTTCTCTTATGATGAGGCCATTGCCTTACTCTTTAGAAAATAATTTTGGCCATTTAGCTGACTTTGTTAGGGAGGTAACGTTAGCTGTGCTGTAACGTTAGCTAGTTATCCAGCTAGCTGACTAAGCCCAATTAGCTAGTTAGACTGATGTGTTTCGGTAAACGATCTGTAAATTGTGTTAACGTTTAACAGCTAGTTAAAACAGTAGTTACCTTAATTACCATTACATTAACCAGGTCGAAAACACTGCTCAATAACCATGAAAAAGATTGCGTTGATGACTAACATTAGTTATCTACTTAGTTAGCTAAGTTAACTAGCCGATTAGCAGTAATAACAGCTACAGTCGCTAACGTTAGCATTGTCTTGGCTTTAGCCAGCTGAAGTAGTAAGGTTAGCTACACTGAAACAAATGTGCTAAAGTTAGTTAGGCTAAGTAAACTGAAACGAACACAAGATAAAGTAAGTGAGTAACGTTAAACTAGCTATAGGTAACGGTAGCTGAGTTAACGTTACCCGGTGTTCTGTTAGCTAGCGAACATTACTTACCGACTCAGAGTAGACGGAGGCAAATAAAAACAACACGAGGAAGACTTTGTGCATGTTTCTCTTGACCGTTTCTTCAACAAAAAGCGTGGAATGAAAAAATGTTTTTTTTTAAAGTCCAAAACACAATCAAAAGTTCACGTTGCCCACTTTATCACCTTGCTATTGCACAACTTGTATCTAACACTTCAGTCAGTCACTGATTAAATTTACAAACTAATCCAGATTGATATATTTTGTATCGCACTTTACACTCCACCCCCTGTAACAGCAACCAATAAGAGCTACGCAAAGGTCGTACTCTCCCTTCGTCATAATTTACCGTAAACTCGTGCTCAGAACCCCCCAGACTCAACAGGTTATTTATTAGAATATCTTTACTTAAGTAGTCGATTTGCAAATTCTTGAATGTAGAATAATGTAGCTACGATATCATTCGTGTTCTTGGTGGGAATTGTAATGTGGCTCATATAGCGAGAATTGCTATAATATTATCATTATTAATTTGTGGCACTTTAGACTCGATACTCAATTGAAATTGTCATGTATTGTTTTACCTATCTTCCCCTCACTTGTTTATCTCCACGATGACATAAAGAAACCGAAAATTACATTTATTTAGAGCGGAAGAGACGAAGCCAGTATCTTTGATTTACTGTAATATGTGTGCCACACCTCATGGAAAGTCCGTTCATGGATTTTTTTTTCTCACGTAATCTTCCGGTAAACCCTCCCCTTGCGCATCATACATGTTTGTGTAGAAGCGAAAACCCGCAGACCTGTTAACATTTCATGTTCACCACAACAGTTCTTAATAAGTTATCATATCAACTCAATTGTTATTGTAGGAGTTTGATGAAACTTTGAAGGATTGTAGACCCATCCATTGGTAACAGTAGGGGATAGATTTCCATCAACATGTTTAACATATATAAGTAGCTAGTCACAAACAAAATGTGTTGTGCAAATATACAATGCAACCAAATGCGGTCAAATATGCTTTTGTGAATATGACAACATTTGTGACTCCACAGATTACATTTGTGACCTGCATTTTACATGTTTGTGACTTGAATTACATGTATGGGTTGCATTAAGTCTGTGACTGCCATCCAGTGGGGAACCCCAAGGGCCTTCTAAAAAAGTAGATATTTTTTAAATAAAAATTAGTTAAAATAATTGGTCTCGGCAAATGAGAAATGCTCACTAACAGGGATGTAACAAATTTGCGCACAAAATTTGAGAGATATAAGCTTTTTCTGGGATCTTAGCTCATGAAACATGGGACCTATACTTTATCTGTTGCGTTTATATATTTTTTCAGCATATCATGAAATATATTTCAATATAATTGTAGCCTATACTGTATTCATATTTTTAATACAGTTATCTCGGTTTTCATTTAATCATATTTTTATCCTTTGCTTGTTAGTAACAATTGCAAAGAAATTGGCAACTTTGTATTTGTTGAAACACATTCGTTGTGAAGTTATCGAAGGGCATAGAAAGACAGATGAACATCTGGATTTTATGTTTAGCGGAGATCTTCTTTGTATAAAGTGACGCGGATGGGCAAAAAAGCATCTAACGTTGCACTTAACTGTTCTCCGAGTGGTCTGAAGCAGTCGTTAAATAACAAGTGTTTTTAAGAAGAACTTTAGTAACGATGGTTTTGGGAAACCGCTCAGAGATTTAACGATGCTCCTTCCAAAGTCTTAATGATGAACTTAGCTTTAAGATGCTTTTATGAAAAGGGGCCAGAACATCACTATAGGTCCGAGCTCCCTGCCATCCAGGACCTCTATACCAGGCGATGTCAGAGGAAAGGCCTAAAAATTGTTAAAGATTCCAGCCACCCATAGACTGTTCTCTCTGCTACCGCACGGCAAGCGGTGCCGATGCACCAAGTCTGAAACCAACAGAACCCTGAACAGCTTCTACCCCCAAGTCATAAGACTGCTCCGTCATTTCCTGGTTGCAAAAAATTCTAATAGTTTGTCTAATTTCAGTTCATGTGACAAAACAAGCAATGTAAAATGTAGAGATTCATTGTACTAACTAAACCGCTGTGAAATATAATATTGTATTTTCAGCTGTTTGAAGTAGGTGTACAAAACAAAAGTAAAAACTGTAAAAAAAATAAATAAAAAAAACTACTTCAGAATGGTAAGCATAGATATAGCACACATAGAACATACCTACTACTTCTTAGATTTGCTTTCAATGTGTAACTCAGATTTCTATGTGCATTTGGTCAAGTCGCCCAAAAAGTTACATATTGTAGCTTTAACCAAAAAGCTACCGTGCACTAACTGTTTTTACTCATCACGTATAGTTGAAGTCGGAAGTTTACATACACTTAAGTTGGAGTCATTAAAACTCGTTTTTCAACCACTCCACAAATGTATTGTTAACAAACTATAGTTTTGGCAAGTCGGTTAGGACATCTACTTTCTGCATGACGCAAGTCATTTTGCCAACAATTGTTTACAGACAGATTATTTCACTTATAATTCACTGTATTACAATTCCAGTGGGTCAGAAGTTTACATACACTAAGTTGACTGCCTTTAAACAGCTTGGAAAATTCCAGAAATTGATGTCATGGCTTTAGAAGCTTCTGATAGGCTAATTGACATCATTTTATTCAATTGGAGTTGTACCTGTGGATGTATTTCAAGGCCTACCTTCAAACTCAGTGGCTCTTTGCTTGACATCATGGGAAAATTAAAAAGAAATCAGTCAAGAACTCAGATTATTATTTTTTTGACCCTCCACAAGTCTGGTTCATCCTTGGGAGCAATTTCCAAACACCTGAAGGTACCACGTTCATCTGTACAAACAATAGTATGCAAGTATAAACACCATGGGACCACACAGCCATCATACCGCTGTCATACTGCCGTCATACCGCTGTAGAACTGTTTGGCCATAATGACCATCGTTATGTTTGGAGGAAAAAGGGGGAGGCTTGCAAGCCGAAGAACATCATCCCAACCGTGAAGCACGGTGGTGGCAGCATCATGTTGTGGGGGTGTTTTTCTGCAGGAGGGACTGGTGCACTTCACAAAATAGATGGCATCATGAGGAAGGAAAACTATGTGGATATATTGAAGCAACATCTCAAGACATCAGTCAGGAAGTTAAAGCTTGGTCGCAGATGGGTCTTCCAAATGGACAATGATCCCAAGCATACTTCCAAAGTTGTGGCAAAATGGCTTAAGGACAACAAAGTCAAGGTATTGGAGTGGCCATTACAACGCCCTGACCTCAATCCCATAGAAAATCTGTGGGCAGAACTGAAAAAGCATCAGCATTATGAGGTCTTTATGAGATCCTCCTCTCCACCCTCTCCGAGCTGGGCATCTCCGGCGCGGCCCACGCTTGGATTGCGTCCTACCTGACAGGTCGCTCCTACCAGGTGGCGTGGCGAGAATCTGTCTCCGCACCACGTGCTCTCACCACTGGTGTCCCCCAGGGCTCTGTTCTAGGCCCTCTCCTATTCTCGCTATACACCAAGTCACTTGGCTCTGTCATATCCTCACATGGTCTCTCCTATCATTGCTATGCAGACGACACACAATTAATCTTCTCCTTTCCCCCCTCTGATAACCAGGTGGTGAATCGCATCTCTGCATGTCTGGCAGACATATCAGTGTGGATGACGGATCACCACCTCAAGCTGAACCTCGGCAAGACGGAGCTGCTCTTCCTCCCGGGGAAGGACTGCCCGTTCCATGATCTCGCCATCACGGTTGACAACTCCATTGTGTCCTCCTCCCAGAGTGCTAAGAACCTTGGCGTGATCCTGGACAACACCCTGTCGTTCTCAACTAACATCAAGGCGGTGACCCGTTCCTGTAGGTTCATGCTCTACAACATTTGCAGAGTACGACCCTGCCTCACGCAGGAAGCGGCGCAGGTCCTAATCCAGGCACTTGTCATCTCCCGTCTGGATTACTGCAACTCGCTGTTGGCTGGGCTCCCTGCCTGTGCCATTAAACCCCTACAACTCATCCAGAACGCCGCAGCCCGTCTGGTGTTCAACTTTCCCAAGTTCTCTCATGTCACCCCGCTCCTCCGCTCTCTCCACTGGCTTCCAGTTGAAGCTCGCATCCGCTACAAGACCATGGTGCTTGCCTACGGAGCTGTGAGGGGAACGGCACCTCCGTACCTTCAGGCTCTGATCAGGCCCTACACCCAAACAAGGGCACTGCGTTCATCCACCTCTGGCCTGCTCGCCTCCCTACCTCTGAGGAAGTACAGTTCCCGCTCAGCCCAGTCAAAACTGTTCGCTGCTCTGGCACCCCAATGGTGGAACAAACTCCCTCACGACGCCAGGTCAGCGGAGTCAATCACCACCTTCCGGAGACACCTGAAACCCCACCTCTTTAAGGAATACCTAGGATAGGAGAAAGTAATCCTTCTAACCCCCCCCCCCCCCCTTAAAAGAGTTAGATGCACTATTGTAAAGTGGTTGTTCCACTGGATATCATAAGGTGAATGCACCAATTTGTAAGTCGCTCTGGATAAGAGCGTCTGCTAAATGACTTAAATGTAAATGTAAATGTAAATGTCTTTGAGCGGTCTGATGGGAACGAAGAAGGCTGCAGCTTGAAGATGAGGGAGCACAGGGAGAGAAAGGCCCGGCAGGTTCCAGAATCTCCAGCGTAGCACTTCAGAGGAGGTAAGCGGGATTCTCGGGACACTGGGGTAGGCTGGGAAGAAATGCCGTTGGTGGCAGTTGCTGAGAGTCTGGGGGATTACTGGTGTGGCCCTCTGCTTAGTAGGGAATCATTGCAGAATTGCTCCAGCAATGTCTCAAAAGCATGGTCATGGTGTTCTGCCAGGGTATGGAGTCCCTCCATAAGGCATTGCATTAACTCCCCGTGTCTTCCAATGGTGGCACCTTGCTGGGAGACAGCATTGTGGAGCTGGTCTGAGTCTGCTGGGTCAGTCATGGGCAGTTCATACTATCACAACTCAGGATATTTTTTATTTAACTAGGCAGGTCAGTTAGGAACAAATTCTTATTTTCAACAGCCTAGGAACAGTGGGTTAACTGTCTTGTTCAGGGGCAGGACGACAGATTGGTACCTTGTCAGCTCAGGGATTCGAACTTGCAACCTTTCGGTTACGCTCTAACCACTAGGCTACCCTGTTGCCCCATATGACCCAGATGCAGACACAGGAGGTGGATAGTACAGTTATCAGACAATTTATTGTCAACACAGGGCAGGCAAAGGGCAGGTAGAAGACAGGCAGGGGTTCGGGATCAGAGTCAGGCGGGTACAGGACGGCAGGCAGGCTCGGGGTCAGGGCAGGTAGAGGTTTGTAATTAGGTCAGAGTCAGGCAGATACAGGACGGCAGGCAGGCTCGGGTCAGGGCAGGCGGAATAGTCAGAACCGGGAAAACTAGGAAAAATAACTTGTGAAAAGGGAAGACGGGAAAGCATGCTGGTAAGACCTGACAAGACAAACTGGCAACAGACAAACAGAGAACACAGGACTAAATGCACTGGGGATAATGGGCAACACTTGGAGGGGGGTGCGGACAAGCAAAAAGACAGGTGAAACAGATCAGGGTGTGACACATTGTCCTTTTTGCCTATGTGGACGTTAATTTTGTCTGCCCCTTCCCAAAAATATTTGGTGATTGGCGTGTAGGCTATTTGATTCGCCTAAAGTTAGGCCCTAAAGTTTAGGTTTACTCACTAATGAGAGCCTAAAAAAAAGAAAAAAAACGTTGGCTAATGGAGAGGGGAAAGATGAACGGAACAAAGTCGAGAGATCCTTGATGAAAATCTACTCCAGAGTGCTCAGGACCTCAGACTGTTGCGAAGGTTCACCTTCCAACAGGACAATGACCCTAAGCACACAGCCAAGACAACGCAGGAGTGGCTTCTGGACAAGTCTCTGATTGTCCTTGGGTGGCCCAGCCAAAGACCGGACTTGAACCCGATTAAACATCTCTGGAGAGACCTGAAAATTGCTGTGCAGCGACGCTCCCCACCCAACCCGACAGAGCTTGAGAGAATCTGCAGAGAAGAATGGGAGAAAATCCCGAAATACAGGTAAGCCAAGCTTGTAGCGCCATACCCAAGAAGACTCGACTCGCTGCCAAAGGTGCTTCAACAAAGTACTGAGTAAAGGGTCTAAATACTTATGTAAATGTGATATTTCAGTTTTTTATTTTTTATACATTTGCAAAAATACAAATAAACTGTTTTTACTTTGTCATTATGGGGTATTGTGTGCAGATTGATGGCGGGGAAACAATTTAATACATTTTGGAATATGGCTGTAACGTATCAAAATGTTAAAAAAGTCAAGGGGTCTGAATACTTTCTGAATGCACTGTAAATTGCACAAAAATGATCCATTAAGGTAGGCCTATTGGTTTTTATCTTTGTTCATATCCAAACAATATTTAATGACCCTAAACCACCCGCACGCAGATATAACCCGCCGATCACTACGACCTGCCACCACTTCCTAAATATTTGGTCACATGATTAATTTTGTGAATGGTTTCCTAGAAACAAGGAGTGGCTTAATTAACTAAACCTTTGGCTCAACCCCACTCTCCCCCATGAGTCTCTACATGTGGAGGCTGGTGACTTGAGCAATTGAGGAGGATGGGAGACCCACGGTATAGACGCTGAACGCACAGAGATGTCAAAGTGTGTTTCAAAAATCGTCAAAAGAGTAATTATTTTAACATAAAGCATTTAATAAAGACATTTATAGTACAATGTTATTGCGAATGGAAATGAGAGGGCAACTTAGTGTTTGGAAGGGATCACAGCAGTGATTGAATGAGGGTATGAGGCATGAGTTGAGGTGTTCAGAGGCTTGACATCAGTGGAGGACAGGATTTGTCTGTGAAGACAAAAAACAATAACACAACACACTACACAGTTAGACCAAAGAACTAAGAATGAGCTAGTCCAAGCAAGGAGTAAAATCATTGATGTGTAATAATGTTTTTGTGTATGTGATTGACTCTACATAGAGTAATGAGAGAACATTGATAGGGTGAGGTGCTTGGAGAGGAAACATTCAATGTGCCAGTGGATGAGCGGCCACATGAGATGTGGCTTCAGTTCATGTCAGGACAGAGTTGACAATGGTAGTAGAGTGGACTGGTCATCACCTCTTAAAACCTGTACATAGCCCATCTATAATTTAGCCCAAACAACTACCTCTTTACCTACTGTATTCATTTATTTATTTTGCTCCTTTGCACCCCATTATTTCTATCTCTACTTTGCACTTTCTTCCACTGCAAACCAACCATTCCAGTGTTTTTTTTTATTTTTTACTTGCTATATTGTATTTACTTCGCCACCATGGCCTTTTTTATATTTTTATTTATTTATATATATATTTTGTTTGCCTTTCACCTCCCTTACCTCACTTGCTCACATTGTATATAGACTTATTTTTCACTGTATTATTGACTGTATGTTTGTTTTACTCCATGTGTAACCATGTGTTGTTGTATGTGTCGAACTGCTTTGCTTTATCTTGGCCAGGTCGCAATTATAAATGAGAACGTGTTCTCAATTTGCCTACCTGGTTAAAAAAAGGTGAAATAATAAAAATAAATAAAAAAATCAGGGAACAGGAAGGGACTTATCTGGATATACAAATAGCAGATACATTCCACTACAGCTGCGCCATCGTAGATTTGAAAAAGTTTATCCGTGAAGTTAAACACAGAGTTCACATCTCGCCCACTTGACACAACAAAAAATAGCCCGAGAAACATTCCTGAATAATGCCTTGATCACCTGACGATAACTGACAACTGCAAGCAGACTGGTGGCACCATTAGGTCCCAGAGCGGTGGGGCAAATTTTACCCCCTGGGCCCTGAAGTTTTTCCTTTATCTGTTAACCTAACCAGGAAAACTCTGGACCCTATAAGGTATGACAGTGATGAATCAGTTGTAAAAAGGTTTTTATAAGGGCCGTGATGGGACCAGTTTTTCATAATCAGGTCACACGGTTTTAAAAAACGGGGAAAAAATCCTGGCCCTGGGGGGGATGAAAACCCTGTCAAACTGCAGCAACCTTATACTTGTTCATATTATTATATTTCGACTAGATTAGGAAGGGGATTTCCTCTACCCAGACGCAGAAACAACAACTGATAGACAGTAGAGCTGACGGGGCTGAGCTTGTTTTATGAATGTTTTCGTCATGCAGTTCTATGCAACTGTAGGCCTTTAAAAAAAAATACTCACATCTGTCATCACTATTATGTTGATTGATTAATTCCAGTTAATCATTTTGGATTGAAAATGTATTGGCAGCCTAGCCAGCCCAATTTTGAATATAAACACAATTTGATCACGTTCACATTTTCTCTTGACACACAAATGGACTATAAATACATAACCAATTAGTTTATCCTGACCAAATGGACAGCGCACATAGGCTGTATGCATCTGCTCTTATTACTAGCCTACAGTTGATCAGACAAACGAGACAAACGAGACAAAATTGTCTCGTTTTCATCCCTTACAGCATGTCAGATCTCTAATGTTTAGGTGTAGCCTAGGCTGCTGCAACATCATTAGTTTTTGCTTGTGTCTGTCTGTAGTGATTATGTGTTTTCATCTTCGCTAAATAAATACCGGAGGAAAGTGGAAAGCCAACTTGAGCGCAAGTGAAAAATTGCCCTGCGTCATCCTCTCTCTTTAATCTTTTAATGGATGATGCGATGGAAGTTATCAAATCATTCGGAATTCATTTCGGCATCCCAGAAAAGAGTCGAAAGTTTGATATATTCAGCAAGTAAAGCATTGTTACGTGCAATTACCCCTGCAAGCTCATTGTAGTTTCCCTTGTCGGTGGAACTTTTTCTCTCGTAGTGTTGTCACGATCGTCTTGCGGTGAGAGATTGGACCAAGGCGCAGCGTGTGAAAAATACATCTTCTTTTATTAGAAGAGAGAAAACCACGAAACGAACACTATACACAAACTAACAAACTAACAAACAGACGACCGTGAAGCTATATAGAAAAATAGTGCTGACACAAACACTACACATAGACAATTACCCACAAATGCATGATGCCTATGGCTGCCTTAAATATGGCTCCCAATCAGAGACAAATGAAAGACATCTGTCTCTGATTGAGAACCACTCAGGCAACCATAGACATACCTAGAAACATTCACTTAACCATAGACATACCTAGAAACATTCACTCAACACAAACTCATACACTAAACCCAACACCCCCTTTACCATATAACCACCCAAAACGACAAAACACAAACATTCCCCATGTCACACCCTGACCTAACTAAAATAATAAAGAAAACAAAGAATACTAAGGCCAGGGCATGACAGTACCCCCCCCCCCAAAAGGTGCGGACTCCGGCCGCAAAACCTGACACATAAAGGGAGGGTCCGGGGTGGGCCTTAATATGGCGGCGGCTCGGGTGCGGGACGTGGCCCCCACTCCACCATTGTCAATATCCGCTTCGGTGTCTCTGGTAGATCCTGGCTGACTGGCGGCTCTGGAAGATCCTGGCTGACTGGCGGCTTCGGAAGATCCTGGCTGACTGGCGGCTTCGGAAGATCCTGGCTGACTGGCGGCTTCGGAAGATCCTGGCTGGCTGGCGACTCTGGCTGCTCATGGCTGGCTGGCGACTCTGGCTGCTCATGGCTGGCTGGCGACTCTGGCTGCTCATGGCTGGCTGGTGACTCTGGCTGCTCATGGCTGGCTGGCGACTCTGGCTGCTCATGGCTGGCTGGCGACTCGGGCTGATCCTGTCTGGCGGACGGCTCGGGCTGATCCTGTCTGGCGGACGGCTCGGGCTGATCCTGTCTGGCGGACGGCTCGGGCTGATCCTGTCTGGCGGACGGCTCTGGCTGATCCTGTCTGGCGGACGGCTCTGGCTGATCCTGTCTGGCGGACAGCTCTGGCTGATCCTGTCTGGCGGACGGCTCTGGCTGATCCTGTCTGGCGGACGGCTCTAGCGGCTCGGGACAGACGGGTGGCTCTGACGGCTCGGGGCAGACGGGCAGCTCTGACGGTGCTTGGCAGACGGGCAGCTCTGACGGTGCTTGGCAGACGGGCAGCTCTGACGGTGCTTGGCAGACGGGCAGCTCAGACGGTGCTTGGCAGACGGGCAGCTCAGACGGTGCTTGGCAGACGGGCAGCTCAGACGGTGCTTGGCAGACGGGCAGCTCAGACGGTGCTTGGCAGACGGGCAGCTCAGACGGTGCTTGGCAGACGGGCAGCTCAGACGGTGCTTGGCAGTCGGGCAGCTCAGACGGTGCTTGGCAGACGGGCAGCTCAGACGGTGCTTGGCAGACGGGCAGCTCAGACGGTGCTTGGCAGACGGGCAGCTCTGGCCGGCTGAGGCGCACTGTAGGCCTGGTGCGTGGTGCCGGAACTGGTGGTACCGGGCTGGGGACACGCATCTGAAGGCTAGTGCGGGGAGAAGGAACAGGGCATACTGGACCCTGGAGACGCACATTAGGCCTAGTGCGTGGTGCCGGAACTGGTGGTACCGGGCTGGGGACACGCATCTCAGGGCTAGTGCGGTGAGCAGCAACAGGATGCACAGGACTCTGGAGACGCACAGGAGGCTTGGTGCGTGGTGCCGGAATTGGTGGTACCGGGCTGGAGACACGCACCATAGGACGAGTGCGTGGAGGAGGAACAGGGCTCTGGAGACACACTGGAAGCCTGGTGCGTGGTGTAGGCACTGGTGGAACTGGGCTGGGGCGGGGAGGTGGCGCCGGAAATACCGGACCGTGCAGGCGTACTGGCTCCCTTGAGCACTGAGCCTGCCCAGCCTTACCTGGTTGTATGCTCCCCGTCGCCCGACCAGTGCGGGGAGGTGGAATAACCCGCACCGGGCTATGTAGGCGAACCGGGGACACCATGCGTAAGGCTGGTGCCATGTAAGCCGGCCCGAGGAGACGCACTGGTGACCAGATGCGTTGGGCCGGCTTCATGACATCCGGCTCAATCCTCAATCTAGCCCTGCCAGTGCGGGGAGGTGGAATAACCCGCACCGGGCTATGAACACGTACAGGAGACACCATGCGCTCTACTGCGTAACACGGTGTCTGCCCGTACTCTCGCTCTCCACGGTAAGTACAGGGAGTAGGCGCAGGTCTCCTACCTGACTTCGCCACCCTCCCTTTAAGCCCCCCCCCCCCAAGAAATTTTTGGGTTATACTCGCGGGCTTCCAGCCTTGCCTCCGTGCTGCCTCCTCATATCGCCTCCTCTCGGCTTCAGCTGCCTCCAGCTCTTCACGAGGGAGGCGATATTCTCCCGGTTGTGCCCAAGGACCCTTTCCATCCAATTCTTCCTCCCATGTCCAGAAATCCTGTGTAGGTGGGTCCTGTTGCTTTTTGACACGCTGCTTGGTCCCGTTATGGTGGGTAATTCTGTCACGATCGTCTTGCGGTGAGAGATTGGACCAAGGCGCAGCGTGTGAAAAATACATCTTCTTTTATTAGAAGAGAGAAAACCACGAAACGAACACTATACACAAACTAACAAAATAACAAACAGACGACCGTGAAGCTATATAGAAAAATAGTGCTGACACAAACACTACACATAGACAATTACCCACAAATGCATGATGCCTATGGCTGCCTTAAATATGGCTCCCAATCAGAGACAAATGAAAGACATCTGTCTCTGATTGAGAACCACTCAGGCAACCATAGACATACCTAGAAACATTCACTCAACCATAGACATACCTAGAAACATTCACTCAACACAAACTCATACACTAAACCCAACACCCCCTTTACCATATAACCACCCAAAACGACAAAACACAAACATTCCCCATGTCACACCCTGACCTAACTAAAATAATAAAGAAAACAAAGAATACTAAGGCCAGGGCGTGACAAGTGTCCTCTAAAAGCAAATTCTTCCAGTTCCAAAAATGCAGTGGTGTTGATAAGCCGTTTGAGAACACCCCTGTTTCTTCTAACTTTCTCGTTGTGTCGCTTAGTTGGAATATGCAGACCTTCGTCATGATCAAATTTGATGAAACATTGTAGAACCCACCAAGTAATTGGCATGACAACATTGGCACTGATTGACTCATATGTGGTGCTACAGTTAATGGTCAAAGTCACACATTCCAAAAAATCTTATTGGTGCCTCATCTGATGTAGAGTTACAAGATTCGGTATATAGACCTCTCTCATCACAGGAAAATATTTGACTAAAGAATCCATAAAGCCATTATGGATTTTCTGCCGTCTTGTATTTTTCGCAAAAAATTAAAACCTAAATCAAATCAAATTTATTTATATAGCCCTTCTTACATCAGCTGATATCTCAAAGTGCTCCACAGAAACTCAGCCTAAAACCCCAAACAGCAAGCAATGCAGGTGTAGAAGCACGGTGGCTAGGAAAAACTCCCTAGAAAGGCCAAAACCTAGGAAGAAACCCAGAGAGGAACCAGGCTATGAGGGGTGTTCTCTCCGGGTGGAGATTATAACAGAACATGGCCAAGATGTTCAAATATTCATAAATGACCAGCATGGTCAAATAATAATAATCACAGTAGTTGTCGAGGGTGCTACAAGTCAGAAACTCAGGTAGTAAATATCAGTTGGCTTCTCATGGCCGATCATTGAGAGTATCTCTACCGCTCCTGCTGTCTCTTCTTCTTATGAACTGTAAATCCGATTGACTCAAAACTTGGTATTTATGCTTATGGTGTCACGTTCTGACCATAGTTCTTTCGTGTTTTCTTTGTTTTAGTGTTGGTCAGGACGTGAGCTGAGTGGGCATTCTATGTTGTGTGTCTAGTTTTCCTGTTTCTGTGTTTGGCCTGATATGGTTCTCAATCAGAGGCAGGTGTTAGTCATTGTCTCTGATTGGGAACCATATTTAGGTAGCCTGTTTTGTATTGTGGGTTGTGGGTTATTGTCTATGTTATGTTGCATGTTAGCACATTGTTTATATAGCGGTCACGTTCGTCTTATTCGTTTTGTTTTGTAAGTTTGTTTTAAGTGTTCTTCATTAAAAGATAGAAGAATGTATTCAAACCACGCTGCGCTTTGGTTCGCTTCTTACGACGATCGTGACAGAATAACCCACCAACCAAGGACCAAGCAGCGTGGTAACGGGCAGGAGCAGGAGAGGCAGCGATGTCAGGATTTCTGGACATGAGAGCAGAATCTGGAGTATACAACTTGGGAAGAGATAGACAGGTGGGCAGTCGACCCAGGGAGAGTGCCGGAGCCTGCCTGGGATTCGCTGGAGCAGTGCGAGGAGGGATACAGGAGAATGGAGTTGGCGAAACGAGCACGGCGGCGCGGTAGGAAGCCCGAGAGGCAGCCCCAAAAATTTCTTGGGGGGAGGCACACGGGGAGTGTGGCGAAGCCAGGTAAGAGACCTGCACAAACTCCCCGTGCTTACTATGGAGAGAGAGAGCATCGTAGTGGTCAGGCACCGTGTTATGCGGAAGAACGCACGGTGTCTCCAGTACGCGTGCTTAGCCCGGTGCGCTACATCCCAGCTCCCCGCATCTGCCGAGCTAGGGTGAGGATCCAGCCAGGGAAGATGGTGCCAGCCCTGCTCTCCAGACAGCCAGTGGGTCTCCTCGGGCCAGGATATCCTGCGCCGGCATTGCGCACCCTGTCTCCGGTATGTCTGCACAGCCCAGTGCGTCCTGTGCCTGCGCCCCGCACGTGCTGAGCTAGAGTTACCATCCAGCCAGGACGGGTTGTGCAGGCCATTAGCTCGAGACCTCCAGTGTGTCTTCACGGTCCGGTCTATCCAGTACCACCAGTTCCGGCACCACGCACCAGGCCTACTGTGCGCCTCCAGGGTCCAGTATGCCCTGTTCCTGCTCCCCGCACTAGCCTTGAGGTGCGTGTCCCCAGCCCGGTACCACCAGTTCCGGCACCACGCACCAGGCCTACAGTGCGCCTCGGCAAGCCTGAGCTGCCCGTCTGTACAGCGCCGCCTGAGCTACCCGTCTGTCCAGCGCCGCCTGAGCTGCCCTTCTGTCCAGCGCCGCCTGAGCTGCCCGTCTGTCCAGCGCCGGCTGAGCTGCCCATCTGTCCAGCGCCGCCTGAGCCGCCCGTCTGTCCAGCGCCGCCTGAGCCGCCCGTCTGTCCAGCGCCGCCTGAGCCGCCCGTCTGTCCAGCGCCGCCTGAGCCGCCCGTCTGTCCCGAGCCGCCAGAGCCGTCCATCAGTCAGGAGCCGCCAGAGCCGCCCGCCAGTCAGGAGCCGCCCTTCAGTCATGAGGACCCCGAAACACTGCTTGCAGCTTTTAATTTAACTGATTTGGTGAAATGATCATGAGTCAACTACATGCCTGCCTACTTATATTAAACACAATATTTCCCTGGCTGCTGCATGAGTTCTTCCATCTCATCATCTCATCATCAGCATAAATTATTTCCATCCTAAAACTAGTTTGGAGGTAACAATTTCAGATTTGTTTAATTATCTGGTTTGACCGTTCTCAATTTAGCAGTTTTACACGGTGCCTTCAGAAAGTATTCACACCTCTTTACTTTTCCACATTTTGTTGTGTTTGAGCCTGCATTTAAAATGTATTATATTCAGATTTTGTGTCATTGAGCTACACACAATTCCCCTGTCACGCCCTGGCCATAGAGGTTTTTATTCTCTATTTTGGTTAGTCCAGGGTGTGACTAGGGTGGGCATTCTAGTTTCTTTATTTCTATGTTGGTGTGGTTCCCAATCAGAAGCAGCTGTCTATCGTTGTCTCTGATTGGGGATAATATATAAGTTGTCCTTTTTCGTTTGGGGTTTGTGGGTAGTTGTTTTCTGTTTAGTGTCTGTACCTGACAGGACTGTTTCGGTTTTCCCTCTGTTATTTTGTTACAGTGTTTTGAGTAATACATTTATCATGAACACTTACCACGCTGCACTTACCATGCTTTGACATCCCCATAATGTCAAAGTGCAATTAATACAAATGTTAAAGCTGAAATGTCTTGAGTCAATAAATATTCAACCACTTTGTTATGGTAAGCCTAAATAGGTCCATGAGCAAAAATGTGCTTAACAAATTGCAAAAATTAGTTGCAGACACTGAATATCCCTATGAACATGGTGTAATTATTAATTAAGCTTTGTATGGTGTATCAATACACCCACTTACTACAAAGATACAGGTGTCAACTCAGTTGCTGGAGAGGAAGGAAACTGCTCAGGGATTTCATCATGAGGCCAAAACAGTTATCGAGTTTAATGGTTGTAATTTGCAACAAGGCTCTTAATTAATACTGCAAAAAATGTGGCAATTTTTTTTAACTTTTTGTCCTGAATACAAAGCGTTAAGTTTGGCAAATCTAACACAACACATCACTGACTACCACTCTTCATATGTCCAAGCATTGTGGTGGCTGCATCATGTTATGGGTATGCTTTTTATCGGCAAGGACTAGGGAGTTTTTCAGGATTAAAAGAAACCGAATACAGCTATAGGCACAAGCAAATTCCAAGAGGAAAATCTGGTTCAGTGTGCTTTCCAATAGACACTGGAGATGAATTCACCTTTAAGCAGGATGATAACCTAAAACACAAGGCCAAATCTACACTGGAATTGCTTACCAAGATGACATTGAATGTTCTTGAGTGGCCTAGAAATAGTTATGACTTAAATTGGCTTAAATTGATGGCAATACTTGAAAACGTCTGTCTAGCTATGATCAACAATCAACTTGACAGAGCTTGAAGAATTCAAAAAAAGAATAGTTGGGAAAAATTGTATAATCTAGGTGTGCAAAGCTCTTAGAGATTTATCCAAAAAGACACACAGCTGTAACTCACAGCTCACCACGATATAACGATATCATAACCGCCATCGATAAGAGACATTACTGTGCAGCCGTATTCATCGACCTGGCCAAGGATTTCGACTCTGTCAATCACCACATTCTTATCGGCAGACTCAACAGCCTTGGTTTCTCAAATGATTGCCTCGCCTGGTTCACCAACTACTTCTCTGATAGAGTTCAGTGTGTCAAATCAGAGGGCCTGTTGTCCGGACCTCTAGCAGTCTCTATGGGGGTGCCACAGGGTTCAATTCTCGTGCCGACTCTCTTCTCTGTATACATCAATGATGTCGCTCTTGCTGCTGGTGATTCTCTGATCCAACTCTACGCAGACGACACCATTCTGTATACCTCTGGCCCTTCTTTGGACACTGTGTTTTAACTAACCTCCAGACGATCTTCAATGCCATACAACTCTCATTCCGTGGCTTCTAACTGCTCTTAAATGCAAGTTAAACTAAATGCATGCTCTTCAACCGATCGCTGCCCGCACCTGCCCGCCCGTCCAGCATCACTACTCTGAACGGTTCTGACTTAGAATATGTGGACAACTACAAATACCTAGGTGTATGGTTAGATTGTAAACTCTCCTTCCAGACTCACATTAAGCATCTCCAATCAAAAATTAAATCTAGAATCGGCTTCCTATTTCGCAACAAAGCATCCTTCACTCATGCTGCCAAACATACCCTCGTAAAACTGACCATCCTACCGATCCTTAACTTTGGCGATGTAATTTACAAAATAGCCTTCAACTCTCTACTCAACAAATTGGAAGCAGTCTATCACAGTGCCATTGTTTTGTCACCAAAGCCCCATATACACCACTGCGACCTGTATGCTCTCGTTGGCTGGCCCTCGCTTCATACTCGTCGCCAAAACCACTGGCTCCAGGTCATCTACAAGTCTCTGCTAGGTAAAGCCCAGCCTTATCTCAGCTCACTGGTCACCATAGCAACACCCACCTGTATATATATACAGTGGGGGAAAAAAGTATTTAGTCAGCCACCAATTGTGCAAGTTCTCCCACTTAAAAAGATGAGAGAGGCCTGTAATTTTCATCATAGGTACACTTCAACTATGACAGACAAAATGAGAAAAGAAATTCCAGAAAATCACATTGTAGGATTTTTAATGAATTTATTTGCAAATTATGGTGGAAAATAAGTATTTGGTCACCTACAAACAAGCAAGATTTCTGGCTCTCACAGACCTGTAACTTCTTCTTTAAGAGGCTCCTCTGTCCTCCACTCGTTACCTGTATTAATGGCACCTGTTTGAACTTGTTATCAGTATAAAAGACACCTGTCCACAACCTCACAGTCACACTCCAAACTCCACTATGGCCAAGACCAAAGAGCTGTCAAAGGACACCAGAAACAAAATTGTAGACCTGCACCAGGCTGGGAAGACTGAATCTGCAATAGGTAAGCAGCTTGGTTTGAAGAAATCAACTGTGGGAGCAATTATTAGGAAATGGAAGACATACAAGACCACTGATAATCTCCCTCGATCTGGGGCTCCAAGCAAGATCTCACCCCGTGGAGTCAAAATGATCACAAGTGGTGACGGTGAGCAAAAATCGGTGAGCAAAAATCCCAGAACCACACGGGGGGACCTAGTGAATGACCTGCAGAGAGCTGGGACCAAAGTAACAAAGCCTACCATCAGTAACACACTACGCTGCCAGGGACTCAAATCCTGCATTGCCAGACGTGTCCCCCTGCTTAAGCCAGTACATGTCCAGGCCAGTCTGAAGTTTGCTAGAGAGCATTTGGATGATCCAGAAGAAGATTGGGAGAATGTCATATGGTCAGATGAAACCAAAATATAACTTTTTGGTAAAAACTCAACTTGTCGTGTTTGGAGGACAAAGAATGCTGAGTTGCATCCAAAGAACACCATACCTACTGTGAAGCATGGGGGTGGAAACATCATGCTTTGTGGCTGTTTTTCTGCAAAGGGACCAGGATGACTGATCCGTGTAAAGGAAAGAATGAATGGGGCCATGTATCGTGAGATTTCGATGTGAAAACCTCCTTCCATCAGCAAGGGCATTGAAGATGAAACGTGGCTGGGTCTTTCAGCATGACAATGATCCCAAACACACCGCCCGGGCAACGAAGGAGTGGCTTCGTAAGAAGCAGTTCAAGGTCCTGGAGTGGCCTAGCCAGTCTCCAGATCTCAACCCCATAGAAAATCTTTGGAGGGAGTTGAAAGTCTGTGTTGCCCAGCAACAGCCCCAAAACATCACTGCTCTAGAGGAGATCTGCATGGAGGAATGGGCCAAAATACCAGCAACAGTGTGTGAAAACCTTGTGAAGACTTACAGAAAACGTTTGACCTCTGTCATTGCCAACAAAGGGTATATAACAAAGTATTGATAAACTTTTGTCATTGACCAAATACTTATTTTCCACCATAATTTGCAAATAAATTCATTAAAACTCCTACAATGTGATTTTATGGATTTTTTTCTTCTCATTTTGTCTGTCATAGTTGAAGTGTACCTATGATGAAAATTACAGGCCTCTCTCATCTTTTTAAGTTGGAGAACTTGCACAATTGGTGGCTGACTAAATACTTTTTTGCCCCACTGTATTCTGCACATCTACCATTCCAGTGTTTAATTGCTATACTGTAATTACTTCGCCACCATGGCCTATTTATTGCCTTACCTCCCTTATCCTACTTTATTTGCACATACTGTATATTGACTTTTCTACTGTATTATTGACTGTATGTTTGTTTGTTCCATGTGTAACTCTGTGTTGTTGTATGTGTCGAACTGCTTTGCTTTATCTTGGCCAGATCGCAGTTGCAAATGAGAACTTGTTCTCAACTAGCCTACCTGGTTAAATAAAGGTGAAATAAAAAAATTAAACCACCAAAAGTGCTCCTACAAGGTATTGACTCAGTGGTGTAAATGCTTATGTAAATGAGATTTTTGTATTAAATTTTCAATAAATGTTTTGACAATTTCAACAACAACAAAAAATTAACTTTGTTATTATGGAGTATTTTGGGTTTGAAAAATATATATTTAATCAATTTTGAATTCAGACTGTAACACAACAAAATGTAGAATAAGTCAAGGGATATGAAAACTTTCTGAAGGCACTGTAAATGGCATTATAAAAGGACATTTTATAATTTTGAATAGGCTACAGTTGCCTACAATATGTAAGATTTGTTTGGGCCAACAAATGAATGAGATATAACAGAGACAGACATTTTTGACATTGTTTACCAACAACAGTTCGCAGAATTGTCTAAATGCTATGCATTTGAATGTTGTTCTAATGTGTAGAATTATAACAAGATTACAATATTACAAATACTCGTCATGAATGAATACGGTCAACTGTATTAGCCTGGAGAATTTGCCTCCTATGGGAAATCTCCTAAGGGGAATGTCAGGAAAATGACCCTGTCATACCTGGGTTAACAACATGTATAATATCTACACATAGAGCGCAAGATATGAACAGCTGTGTGAAACATGACTTTGGGGAAGGAAGAGGATTTCCAGAAATCTATTCACGTTCACTGATTGATAACTCCAGAGTTGAGAGAAAGGGAAGTGAAGTAAATGACGGGTGAATTCCCCTTTTTGTTAAGGTAAAACCGGGGCAGTCCGATACGCTTTGACATTTATAAAGTTCCTCTGGGTCATTTGCAGTTTTGCCCACAGGGATGAAATGAGGAACCAAAAGAGATGCTGGAGGTGAATATGAAATGTGGAGGAAGTACATTCTGAGTACTAGACTGGACCCATCTATGACGTCCGGAAACAGAGTCACCCGTCATCATATTTGCATAGGAGGCTGATAGCGGTCATAATGACTGGGAGGGAGGAACTGTTGGAGAAATGGAGTTCTCATTTACATTGCTGTTTCCATGATCTGATGCCTCATACTGTTCAAGTAATGATATTGCAGCCAGTAGTTTTCAAAAGAGAGACGCTGGCTGTTATTTCTGTTTCATGTAGATGTTCCTGTTTTTGTGTATGACCAAATATGATTATTAAAGAGGTAACAAAACATGCTAAAAGTAAAAACAAATAAATGCCTAATGTGTCTGGCTTCCCTTTCTCCTTTCCTTTCCTTGCTTCATATCTCCTTTTCATCCTTTCATTTCCTAATCCCTTTCCTTTCCTGGCATCCTTTTCTGCTTTCCTATCTCACGTATCTAATTTATTTTCCTTTCCTCCTTTCCTTACATATTTTATTTCCCTCCTTTCATAAATCCCTTTCCTCCTTTCCTTTCCTCGCTCACTTTAGAGTCCAGGGGTTTCAAACTCGTTCTACCGAGGGCAGAGTGTATGCAGGTTTTTGTTTTTTCCTTTCAATTAAGACCAAGACAAACAGGTGAGGGGAGTTCCTTACTAATTAGTGACCTTAAATCATCAATCAAGTACAGGTGGAGCGAAAACCAGAAGACACTCAGCCCTCCTTCCGTTGAACGTTTGACAGTTGCTTTAGACCAATACTATTTCCATCTAATGGCCGTGTTGAATCCCTACATGGGAAATCTCTATTTCCTCCTTAGCTTTCCTCATTTTCATTGATAGCTCCCATTCCTCCTTTCCTAGCTGGTTAGTAAGGGGATGGGTCACTTTTTTTATTGCTGCTAGATCTTGGGTAGGTGTTGAACAAATCAACTAACCACATTGCATGTTGTGGCAATCTGATCCCCGACTTTGCAGTCAATAATGTTTCACATAACCAATGGTTTATACAATGCAGTCTGCAATGGAATTACTTTTGCTTCCCTCCAGGCCTGAGGGCACACATTTTCTAGTAGGCTTAAATTGAAGATATGGCAAATAGGAATGGCAATATTGTCCACTGTTATCCTGTTTGGGCTCTAGGGGGCGAATTGGAAAAACTGGAAAATATGCGCAAATTTTCAAACGGCCTTTTAATCAATTTCTGCTCTTACAATATGCATATTGTTAATAGTATTGGATAGAAAAGAGTCTCAAGTTTCTAAAACCGTTTTAATTTTTTCTCTGAGTGGAACACAAGTCCTTTGGCAGCACTTTCCCCGACCAGGAAGTAAAATGCAAGATGTTTATGCTCGCTTCAACGCTCTGCCTATACATGGTCATGCCACTTATGACCCGAAACACACCTCGTACGCCTTCCTCTGGGTGTCAAGAGTACGTCAGAGGAGAAATCATGCGTTTATCTTGTTCTGACGTGAAATAAGACCTATTTCTTTGACGTGACCGTCAATATCAGGAAGTCAGAAGCGTGCGACTTGGGAGAGATATCATGTTTTGTTTTGCTGCCGTTTCGGATGTGAACTATCTCCAGCTCGGATTTGATTTGATAAATGAGACCATGTCATCGTAATGTATGTTTTTTCAATATAGTTTAATCAGATTATTTGAATTTTTTCGGGAGTTTTGCCGTGTTCCGTAATGTTTATTTTGTTTACGTTGGAGAGTTCCGTGCCACTCGACGAGTACCCCTGCTAAATGAAGATGGAAAGTTGCCATTCTGAAGGGATTGGACGACTCTTCTGGACTAAGGACAACTTGATCAACATTCTGATGAAAGATCAGCCAAAGTAAGACCAAATTTATAATGTTATTTCATATATCTGTCGTGCATGTCAACTGGTCGCGCGCGCCCAAGTGTGTGTGTCTGGCGTGGCTATGCTAATTTAGCGCTACATTTAGTTTTCGATGTAAAACATTTAATAAATCGGAAATATTGTCTGGAATCACAAGAATCCTGTTTTTCAATTGCTGCACAGTATGTATTTCTCAGAAATGTTTTATGAGGAGTAATTAGGTATTTGATGTTGGTGTCTGTAAATGTTATGGCTGCTTTCTGATTGTAGCTGAAATGTAATTTATGATTTATACCATAAATATACACATTTTTCAAAAAAAAAAAATGCTATACAATAAATATGTTATCAGACTGTGATCTTATGAAGTTGTTTCTTGGTTAGTGGCTATATATATCTTCATTTGGTCGAATTAGTGATAGCTAGTGACGGAGTAAAAAACTGATGCAGTTAGAAAAGTGCTCTCTTTTGCTGACGTGGTTAGCTAATAGATTTACATATTTTGTCTTCCCTGTAAAACATTTTAAAAATCGAACACGGTGGTTAGATTCACAAGATGTCTGCTTTTCATATGCTGTATTGGACTTGTTAATGTGTAAAAGTTAAATATTTAAAAAAAATGTTTTTTTGAATTTGCCGCTCTGCCTTTTCAGTGGAATGTGGGAGGTGTGGCGCTAGCGGCACCCCAAGCCCTCAGTAATTTTCCATCCAAGATGTCAGACTCCGGGGGCTTGTCATTGTTAGTAAACAAGAATCATTTTTTCACCTCTTCCACACTTCCACAGGCAGTTAGGAAAGCAAAGGCTAGCTTTTTCAAACAGAAATGTGCATCCTGTAGCACAAACTCCAAAAAGTCCATGGAGATTAAGAGCACCTCCGCCCAGCTGGTCAGTACACTGAGGCTAGGAAACACTGTCACCACCGATAAATCCACGATAATTGAGAATTTCAATCAGCATTTTTCTACGGCTGGCCATGCTTTCCACCTGGCTACCCCTACCCCGGTCAACTATGGAACGCCGTTTGGGTCTTTGCGTGTCAAAAAGATACACGTCAAAAATAACACTATTTGATACGTCAAATAAGCTTCTTTACCAATCAGGACCTGAATATGACTCCACGTCACATAATAATGTAACACGTTCATTAATTTTGTATGTAGTTATTACACATTGATTACACTCTCACTCGTATTACATATGTCACAACGTTTCACCGATACGTATGCTATGAGTCATAGATATTGTCACTGATGATCACATTTGCTTAAAGGTCGTTTGGACTCCGCCCAAGTCTCAGGTACTGATGAAAGACGTTCACTCAACTTCTGTTCTTCCGAGGCAAAATTAGCTAGCTAGTTAACAATGGCAGCCCAATTTCTCGAAAATTATAAATCTACCATCTCTGATTGCACTAGCCTCTAACGAGTCACAAACCCGGATCCGGGATCCCCCCCATCAAAAAAGCTGACTAGCATAGCCTAGCCTAAAGCCACAGGGATATCATATAATAAAATGTTCATGAAATCACAAGTCCAAGACACCAAATGAAAGATACACATCTTGTGAATCCAGCCATCATTTCTGATTTTTAAAATGTTTTACAGGGAAGACACAATATGTATTTCTATTAGCTAACCACCATAGCAAAAGACACAACTTTTTTTTCCCACCATTTTTTTCCTGCATAGGTAGCTATCACAAATTTGACAAAATAAAGATATAAATAGTCACTAACCAAGAAACAACTTCATCAGATGACAGTCTGATAACATATTTATTGTATAGCATATGTTTTGTTCGAAAAATGTGCATATTTCAGGTATAAATCATAGTTTTACATTGCAGCCACCATCACAACTCTCACCAAAGCAACTAGAATAACTACAGAGAGCAAACGTGAATTACCTAAATACTCATCATAAAACATTTATGAAAAATACACAGCGTACAGCAAATGAAAGACAAAGATCTTGTGAATCCAGCCAATATTTCAGATTCTTTAAGTGTTTTACAGCGAAAACACAATTTAGCATTATATTAGCTTACTACAATAGCCAACCACACAACAGCATTGATTCAAGCCAACAGTAGCGATAACGAATAAACCAGCAAAAGATATACATTTTTTCACTAACCTTCTCAAACTTCTTCAGAGGACAGTCCTATAACATCATATTACACAATACATATATTGTTTGTTCGAAAATGTGCATATTTAGCGGCACAAATCGTGGTTATACAATGAGAATAGTAGCCAAGTTGCCAACAAAATGTCGGGAGAAATCTTGGGAGAGGCACCTAATCTAATCAATAACTAATCATAAACTTGACTAAAAAATACAGGTTGGACAGCAAATGAAAGATACATTAGTTCTTAATGCAACCGCTGTGTTCGATTTTTTAAATTAACGTTACTACGACATACAGCGTGCGCTAAAGCGAGACCGCACCGAAATTAATGGCCGAATAATAGTTTTACATTTTTCAACAGAACAACGAATTAACATCATAAATAGTTCTTACTTTTTGATGAGCTTCCATCAGAATCTTGTGCAAGTGGTCCTTTGTCCAGAATCATCGTTGCTCGGTTGTAGATTGCCGTCTTCAACTTAGGAATTAGCAGCAAACATTAGCCATGTGGCGAAGACGTGTCCAACTCACCATAACGCAGCACAAATGAAATACCGAAAATCGCAATATACTGATATAAACTGATATAACTCGGTTTAAAATAACTACATTATGATGTCTTTAACACCTATATCGAATAAAATCAGAGCCGGATATATCTAAGGCCTATAACGAGAGCTTTTCAGAATGCCATCCTGAGGTCCTCCTTTGTGCCATGACGAACGTTGAAAAGAGTGCACCCCCGGTTCCATGAGCCTTTATATGGCCTCAGATCTGCCTAGCAACACAATTCCAATTCTCACTGCTTACTGACATCTAGGGGAAATCGTATGCAGTGCATGTCGACTCATAGATCACATGCAATTTAATTAACTGACCCTGGAACAGAGCATCGATTTCAGATTTCTCACTTCCTGACAGGAAGTTAGCTGCAACTTGAGTTCTGTTTTACTCACAGATATAATTCAAACGGTTTTAGAAACTACAGAGTGTTTTCTATCCAATAGTAATAATAATATGCATATTGTACGAGCAAGAATTGAGTACGAGGCAGTTTAATTTGGGAACACATTTTTACAAAGTCGAAATGGCGCCCCCCTATTGACAAGAAGTTTTAAACTGCTGCTCACGGACAGAAGAGATGGACTTCAACCATCAATAGCCAGGTAACGTTAACTTGATGTTAGCTAGCTATTTAACGTAGGTGTTGAGAGTGAGTGGTGTAACAGCTGCAAAAAAAGTAACTACATAATATAACACGAACGTTACCTAACTACCAACGGCGTTAGCTAGCTAACGTAACACCTTGCCCAAACCGGCTGTGCGCGTTCGTGCGCTATCGTGCATAAATGTATTTTGCCCCCCCACACCAAACGCGATCACGACACGCATGTTAAAATATCAAAACAAACTCTGAACCAATGACATTAATTTGGGGACAGGTCGAAAAGCATTAAACATGTATGGTAATTTAGCTAGTTAGTTTGCACTTGCTAGCTAACGTTAATTTGTCCTATTTAGCTAGCTTGCTGTTGCTAGCTAATTTGTCCTGGGATATAAACATTGAGTTGGTATTTTACCTGAAATGCACAAGGATCTCTACTCCGACAATTAATCCACACATAAAATGGCCAACCGAATCGTTTCTAGTCATCTCTCCTCCTTCCAGGCTTTTTCATCGTTTAAATGATATGGTGATCGCATCTAAACTTTCATTGTTACCACGACTACCGGCAAAACAGTTGTCTTTCTATCACCCACGTGGGTATAACCAATGAGGAGATGGCACGTGGGTACCTACTTCTATAAACCAATGAGGAGATGGCACGTGAGTACCTGCTTCTATAAACCAATGAGGAGATGGGAGAGGCAGGACTTGCGGCGCGATCTGCGTCAGAAATAGGAACGACATCTATTTTAGCCCTTGGTGTCGCAGACGCTCGTTGGCGTGCGCAAGCAGTGTGGGTGCAATAATTGAATAACATGGATTTCTAAATTTATTTTGCGAAGGCTGAGATTGTATAATTTTACTTGTCCTGTGTTAAGTATTCTGTGTCAAGTGAGTCAATGAAAAAAACATGTGGTTGGCCTATAATGCTGTTCCTAAATTCCATATGGTGCTCTTATAGTCTTTTAACCTAAAGATTTTAGGAGTGTATTTGCTTTATTAATTCTCTATTGTATTTTTTATTTCAGTATCCTATCAAGCGCCTTTGGAGGGAAGGCGGTATCACATCACCAAGGAGCAGCTGGAGTTCCTCATAGATTGTCATATGACCATCAGACAAATGGCAGATGTTCTCAATGTGTCACACTCTGTGGTCAAGAAGCGCATGAGGTAAGTTATCGTAATTGAATAAAGCAATTGTAACACAAGACGGAGATCTCTACATCCTCTCTAGATTTGATCACATTCCTGATTGATGTATCTTTTTGTGTTATTTTTGTATTTAGTCATTTCCAGCTTTTCAGGTCCTACTCACTGTTGTCAGACGCCCAGCTGGATGAGAGGATCAAAGAGCTGATATCAATAAAAACAGAATGGCGTCACTATAAGAGAAAAAAATGGTTTTACGTTTTAGGGTACGTGAGACGGTAGCGTCCCACCTCTTCAACAGCCAGTGAAACTGCAGGGCGCCAAATTCAAAACAACAGAAATCCCATAATTAAAATTCCTCAAACATACATGTATTTTACACCATTTTAAAGATACACTTGTTGTAAATCCAGCCACAGTGTCCGATTTCAAAAAGGCTTTACGACGAAAGCAAACCAAACGATTATGTTAGGTGAGTGCCTATTCACAGAATAACACAGCCATTTTTCCAGCCAAAGAGAGGATTCACAAACAGCAGAAATATAGATAAAATGATTCACTAACCTTTGATAATCTTTGTAGCAGGCCGTTTACTCTGGGCATGCTTTTCATCCGGACGTGAAAATACTCCCCCCTACCCCAAAGAAGTTAAGCACCAGCTGTCAGAGCAGCTCTCAGATTACTGTAACTGTACATAGCCCATCTATAATGTAGCCCAAACAACTACCTCTCCCCCTACTGTATATATTTATTTATTTATTTTGCTCCTTTGCACACCATTATTTCTATCTCTACTTTGCACATTCTTCCACTGCAAATCTACCATTCCAGTGTTTTACTTGCTATATTGTATTTACTTCGCCACCATGGCCTTTTTTTGCCTTTACCTCCCTTACCTCACCTAATTTGCTCACATTGTATATAGACTTATTTTTCTACTGTATTATTGATTGTATGTTTGTTTTACTCCATGTGTAACTCTGTGTTGTTGTATGTGTCGAACTGCTTTGCTTTATCTTGGCCAGGTCGCAATTGCAAATGAGAACTTTGAATAAATAAATAAAAATATATATTTAAAAAATAAATACAAATATATATTTAAAAAATAAGGCAGCACAATGATTTTTATGATCCAAGCAATTTAACACATCTAAAACAGGCATAGCAGCTGAAACTTATGTCCAGGTCTAAAACTGGATTGGTGCACACCTTTAAGGATATGAAGCAAGGATATGCATATTCTTGATACCATTTGAAAGGAAACACTTTGAAGTTTGTGGAAATGTGACATGAATGTAGGAGAATATAACACATTAGATCTGGTAAAAGATAATACATAGAAAATAATATGCATTTTTTTTGTACCATCTTTGAAATGCATATAGCCATAATGTATTCTAGCCCAGGCGCAATTTAGATTTTGGTCACTAGATGGCAGCAGTGTATGTGCAACGTTTTAGACAGATCCAATGAACCATTGCATTTCTGTTCAGAATTTTGTATTAAGCCTGCCCAAATGTGCTTAATTGGTTTACTAACACATTTTCAAGTTCATAACTGTACACTCTCCTCAAACAATAGCATGGTATTATTTCAATGTAATAGCTACTGTAAATTGGACAGTGCAGTTAGATTAACATGAATTTAAGCTTTCTGGCAATATCAGATATGTCTATGTCCTGGGAAATGTTCTTGTTACTTACAGCCTCATGCTAATTGCATTTTCCTCAGTTAGCTCAACCGTCCCGCCAATCCTGGAGAGGTTTTAACCTCCTTTGGGAAAGGCGTACCGCTAGCACCCGGCCTCGACAACATTCGGTGAAATTTTAGAGCGCGAAATTCAGAATTCGTAATATTAAACATTCATGAAAATACAAGTGTTATACATCGGTTAACCTCTCTTGGGTAGGGGGCAGTATTTTGAAGTTTGGATGACAAACATGCCCAAAGTAAACTGCCTGGTACTTAGGCCCAGAAGCTAGGATATGCATATGCATGGTAGTATTGGATAGAAAACACTCGCATTTCTAAAACTGTTAAAATAATGTCTGAGTTTAACAGAACTGATATGGCAGGCAAAAACCCAAGGATTTTTTGTTGTTGATTTTTTTTATGTGAGTTTTCCATTGAATGCCTATTGACTTTGTTATGGGTTAGGGCCCAGATTGCAGGTCCTATGGCTTCCACTAGATGTTAACAGTCTTTAGACATGCTTTCAGGCTTGTATTTTGAAAAACGATGAGTAAAAATATATTTTGGTCAGAGGACAGGGGAAGAATGCAGAGCTGCTTTGCGCGCGTGACCGTGAGCGTGCCGAGCGTTTTCAATAGAAAAGAAAAACAAAATTGTCCATTTGAATGATTGATTATTTAGACAATAGACAACCTGAGGATTAATTATAAACATTGTTTGACATGTTTCGACGAACTTTACTGGTACTATTAGGATGTATTCGTCAGCATGTTTTGACCGCCCTGGAGCCAGTGGATTACTGAACAAAACGCGCCAACAAAACTGAGTTTTTGGGACATAAAGAGGGACTTTATCGAACAAAACAAACATTTATTGTGTTATGGAGTCTTGTTAGTGCAACCATATGAAGATCATCAAAGCTATGTGATTTTTTCTATTGCTATTTTTGACTTTTGTGACTCTACTTGGCTGGAAAATGTTTGTATGCTTTTGTAAGCGCGGCGCTGTCCTCAGATAATCGCATGGTATGCTTTCGCTGTAAAGCCTTTTTGAAATCTGACAAAGCAGCTGGATTAACAAGAAGTTCATCTTTAAGCCGATGTATAACAATTGTATATTTTATGAGTTTCTGTATTTTGAATTTGGTGCTCTGCAATATCACCGGATGTTGGCCAGGTGGGACGTTATCATCCCACATGCCCATAAGAAGTTAAAAGCTTAACTTCTTGTTAACAAGTTTATTCTGCCCAGAGGATCAATACAGCTGCATTAGACAAAACATGTTTCCACCAACAGGGGTGTATATATACTCCAATTTAGGCACTCCTCCTCTCCAATACTTACATCCATGGTTTGACAGGAAGATTAAGTAATAGGGTAATAAACCATCATTTATGATCTGACCTCAACCCCTCATTTGCCTAACCACAGATGGCCATCCGTATCCCCTATAGCAATCCTGTTACTTCCTCCTGTCCACACAGCACATTCCAAATCCATCTGACTCCTACAGATAACCACTTCTGATTTAAAAACCAGTCTCTACCACTCCACAGATACTATACTTCTGAGTATAACAATGTTCCAAATTTAACCCAAAATCTTACAGCAGTTAACCCACTGTTCCCTGGTAGGCTGTCAATGTAAAAAAGAATGTGTTCTTAAACTGACTTTCCTAGTTATTAAATAAAAAGGTCCAATTTATTTAAAAAAAATCCTGGCTAAAGAAGTCTATGACGGACTCTGTGTTTCTGACTGGTTCTAGAGTTTTTAGATCTGATAGAGTTGGCAGAGGGTGTTTTCATGTACATAAAGAGCAACATAAATGTTTCTGTATCCATCACCACCTCTGTCCCTTACCAATTTTAATGTCTAGTCCTAAATGTGAGACTTGGTAAAAATACCCATCTGATGCTAGTGGGAATTTATCGGCCTCCATATGTTTGTGCACTCAACAAATTGTCTGACCTACTGTCGAACTATGCTCAAACTGAATTACTGATAGTGGGTGATCTTAATCTAGATTGGTTGTATAGCAATATCTGATGGGTTGAAAGATGTGTACTGAGCTAAATCTAACTTGCCCCAAATTTAAACACCATGAAAAATCTACTCTATTACATATGATTCTAACAAATGCCCCTCGTAAATGTACAGCCAATGGGATATTTGCCAATGAGTTCAGTGACCATTGTCCTGTTGCCTCTATAAAATATGTTAAACTACCTAAATCTCGCTCACACAATATTACAAAGACATTCCTTTGAATTTTAATGAGCAACATTTGTCTGAGCTGGGGTTGAGTGACTGGGGGGGTTGTGTCAACTATCACTGACTCTGGCCCTTAATTATTTTATTTCCCTGTTTAACTCTGTTGCAGATAAACATGTGCCGTACAAAAAACTAAGGGTAAAAGGCCTTGGTTTATGCATGAATTGTCTGAGAAATAACACAAACAAAATGTCGCTCTTTAATTGTGTATCAGAGTTGTGGTAATCCAGCCAACTTCTTGAAAGTGATCAACTCTTTAAAACAAAACTCCAGCAGGTTTTCACAGCCTCTGGTCACATTCTAGACAAAATTGAAATTTGTGATGCTTTTAATAACCATTTTGATTCAGCTGGCCACCTGTTTGAAAGGATAATCTGAAAATTCATCTCATCCCACTGGAGGGAGTCCTTTAGGTCAACTCAGAACATATTGTGGAGAATGATGCACTAACAGACTCACATACTTTATTTTCATTTCAACCCTTTGATGTGCTAAGTGCCTTGCTAAAGATTTATATAAAAATAACAGGGGCTGATTCACTTAATCCCTTCTTACTGCAGCTTTCAAATTGACAATTGTTTCTGGTGTTATTTCTAAGATCTGGAAAGCGGCACGTCCTCCCCCTACATAAAATATGAGCCCCTTCAGTATTTGATAACTACCATCCAGTTTCCAAATGATCTTGCCTTTCCAAAGTTTTAGAATCCCTGACCTACTTTCAGCTAAGAACTTTTCACTCCATTCTTAAGCTTTCCATAGGTTCTAATTCTCGGAGTAAAAAAACTCTAACATTTGGCACTACGAGCAGGGCGAGTAAAAAAAGTAAAAATAAGATATTTGAACACTGAGTTGCGTGTAGTAGCAATATGGAGAGGTTTGTTCATGGCCTATGGGGAGGGGGAACTATGAAAGATTGTAGAAATAGGAAGACAAGTGTGAATTTTGGTAATGTGGGTTATCAACAACAGTGATATTTGAGGTGCAATACTGGAATAAGACATGAAGTAATCCGTATTCTCCAGTAATACATTTGCAGACACTATAGTATAGGTTCTAATACAAGGTATTAAGTGCCGTGACCAATTAATTATTATCCGGGGAAGTGGGTAGCACTACCTTGGGAAAATAGTTATTAGGTGTGTATTATAGACTGGAGTGAAGAAATCCAAAACACCATAGATACGGTCGGGAGAGGTTAGGGAATATCTACAAACGGCCCTGATTCTCCAAGCGGAGCATCTGTAGATGATTTTAATAAAGCCGTGAAGTTGCTGAAAGAAGCGCACGAGCATTCAACCAATTTGGCTCGAATATGGGGAATTAATAGAGGTACTTAGCTACAAAAAGACTGGGTACGTGAGTACATTGATAGAATTTGTACTTCGGCTTTGATGGCTGGTTTGAAACCTGTGATCAAAACGACAATTGTGGGGCTTGTGGATAAAATAGAGCAAGTTTTGAATGGAATATAACTTCGCAGACGTGCGAGGGGTTAATAGTAACAGTGAAAGTCACTAACAGTGGTTTCAATGACCAAGGTAAGACAAACGTAGCAAAAAAACAAAAACAGGTATACCCTCGGTTCGATCGATAATGGTTCATAGAGATTACAGTTTCTATGTGGAGGAAGACGTATGAGATCACGTCTTACCCAACTTTTTAGTAGAGGCCAGGATCAAATATCGCGGATTCTAAATTGGTCAAATTTGCCACAGAAAGAAAATTTGTATTTTGGGTTGAAGAATCTAGGCGAAATGACAGGGGAATGGATTCTAGAGGTAACAAGTTTAAATTATCTGGCCAAACACTCCTTGCAAACTTAGCCTTTTTTTTTTATTCATGAGACATTTTGTGTTATTCTGAAATGGGTTTCTAGAATGTAAAAAAGGGTGGAGAGTTAACGAGGAATTAGCAAAAGGGTTACTAAACCAATTCACTTTTTAAAAATTAGTTCATGAACATTGTAGTGCGGTGATTATGGAGAATAGTACATGCTAAATAAAAGATACAAAAACATTGGTGGATTGAAACAAGCATTTAATGATTGGAGTAAGGACAGTGGATTTACAATTATCATGTTTGGTTTATAATTAATACTTCTGGATTGCTGATTTAAATGTAGCATAGTGAATGCTAACGAAATGTACACTTTCTTTTCCAGAAGAAAGTCTGGCGCCGACAGATGGCCCCCTCGCTTCGCGGTCCTAGGAAACTATGCAATATTTTGTTTTTTTGTGTTACTTCTTACCCCAGGAAATCTTAGGTTTATTACATACAGTCAGGAGGAACTATTGGATATAAGAACAACGTCAACTCACCAACATTACGACCAGGAATACGACTTTCCCAAAGCAGATCCTCTGTTTGGTCCACCACCCAGGACAATGGATCGGATCCCAGCCGGCGACCCAAAACATTGGCGCTGCAGAAGGGGCAGACGGAGCGGTCTTCTGGTCAGGCTGCGTAGACGGGCACATCGCGCACCGCTCCCGAGCATACTACTCGCCTAATGTCCAGTCTCTTGACGACAAGGTAGACGAAATCCGAGAAAGGGTTGCCTTCCAGAGAGACATCAGAGATTGTAACGTTCTTTGTTTCACGGAAACATTGCTCACTCGGGATACGTCATCAGAGTCGGTACCGCCACCTGGCTTCTTCACACATCGCGCCGACAGAACCAAACATCTCTCTGGTAAGAAGAAAGGCGGGGGTGTATGCGTTATGATTAACGAGACGTGGTGTGATCATAACAACATACAGGAACTCAAGTCCTTTTGTTCACCTGACCTAGAATTCCTTACAATCAAATGACGACCGCATTATCTTCTCTGGGTTATGTGGGACGCTAACGTCCCACATGGCCAAAAGCCAGGAAAAATGCAGAGCGCCAAATTCGAATAAATTACTATAAAAATCAAACTTTCATGAAATCACACATGAAAGACACCAAATTAAAGCTACACTTGTTGTGAATCCAGCCAACATGTCTGACTTCAAAAAGGATTTACGGCGAAAGCACACCTTGCAATTATGTTAGGTCAGTACATAGCCACAGAAAAACACAGCCATTTTTCCAGCCAAAGAGAGGAGTAGCAAAAAGCAGAAATAGAGATAAAATTAATCACTAACCTTTGATGATCTTCATCAGATGACACTCATAGGACTTCATGTTACACAATACATGTATGTTTTGTTCGGTAAAGTTCATATTTATATCCAAAACTCTGAGTTTAGGCGGGACGCTACTGTCTCACTTGGCCAAAAGCCAGAGAAAATGTAGACTGAGGTAAACGACCATGACCGTTTACAGTCTAAGGTAACGGCAAGTAATTTAGTATCACCTTGTTCAACAGCCACACCATTCATTACCAGATTCAGCTGAGGTCTAGAACTTAGGGAATGATTTGTACCAAAAACAATGTTCGTAGTTTTAGATATGTTCAGGAACATTTTATTACTGGCCACCCATTGTAAAACAGACTGTGACTCTTTGTTAAGGGTTTCAGTGACTCCATTAGCTGTGATTGCTGATGCATATGGTTGAATCATCAGCATACATGGACACACATGCTTTGTTTAATGCCAGTGGCAGTTCATTGGTAAAAATAGAAAAGAGTAGAGGGCCTAGAGAGCTGCCCTGCGGAACACCACACTTTACATGTTTAACGTGTTTAACTGGCAGCAAGCTTATAAACTACACAAAGAAAGAAACATCCCTTTTTCAGGACCCTGTCTTTCAAAGACAATTCGTAAAAGTCCAAATAACTTCAAAGATCTTCATTGTAAAGGGTTTAAACGCTGTTTCCCATGCTTGTTCAATGAACCATAAACAATTAATGAACATGCACCCGTGGAACGGTCGTTAAGACACAGCTTACAGACGGTAGGCAAATAAGGTCACAGTTATGAAAACTTCAGACACTAAAGAGGCCTTTCTACTCACTCTGAAAAACACCAAAAGAGATGCCCAGGGTCCCTACTCATCTGTGTGAATGTGCCTTAGGCATGCTGCAAGGTTGCATGAGGACTGTAGATGTGGCCAGGGTAATAAATTGCAATGTCCGTACTGTGAGACGCATAAGACAGCGCTACAGGGAGACAAGATGGACAGCTGATCATCTTCGCAGTTGCAGACCACGTGTAACAACACCTGCACAGGATCGGTACATCTGAACATCACACCTGTGGGAGAGGTACAGGATTGCAACAACAACTGCCCGAGTTACACCAGGAACGCACAATCCCTCCATCAGTGCTCAGACTGTCTAAAATAGGCTGAGAGAGGCTGGACCGAGGGCTTGTAGGCCTGTTGTAAGGCAGGTCCTCACCAGACATCACCGGCAACAATGTCGCCTATGGGCACAAACCCACCGTCGCTGGACCAGACAGGACTGGCAAAAAATGCTCTTCACTTGAGTCGTGGTTTTGTCTCACCAGGGGTGATGGTCGGATTCGCGTTTAGCGTCGAAGGAATGAGCGTTACACTGAGGCCTGTACTCTGGAGCGGGATTGATTTGGAGGTGGAGGGTCCGTCATGGTCTGGGGCGGTGTGTCACAGCATCATCGGACTGAGCTTGTTGTCATTGCAGGCAATTTCAACGCTGTGCCTTACAGGGAAGACATCCTCCTCCCTCATGTAGTACCCTTCCTGCAGGCTCATCCTGACATGACCCTCTAGCATGACAATGCCACCAGCAATACTGCTCGTTCTGTGTGTGATTTCCTGCAAGACAGGAATGTTAGTGTTCTGCCATGGCCAGCGAATAGCCCGGATCTCAATCCCATTGAGCACGTCTGGGACCTGTTGGATTGGAGGGTGAGGGCTAGGGCCATTCCCCCCAGAAATGTCCGGTAACTTGCATGTGCATTGGTGGAAGAGTAGGGTAACAACTCACAGCAAGAACTGGCAAATCTGGTGCAGGCCATGAGGAGGAGATACACTGCAGTACTTAATTCAGCTGGTGGCCACACCAGATACTGACTTACTTTTGATTTTGACCCCCCCTTTGTTCAGGGAGACAATTATTCAATTTATATAGGTCACTTGTCTGTGGAACTTGTTCAGTTTATGTCTCAGTTGTTGAATCTTGTCATGTTCATGCAAATATTTACACAGTTTGCTGAAAATAAACGCAGTTTACAGTGAGAGGATGTTTCTTTTTTTGCTGAGTTTATTTCTGCTGTTAGAACCAGTAAAGGCCTCTTTTCCGCTCTTGGGTAGTGGAATTACTTTGGCTTCCCTCCAGGCCTGAGGACAAAGACTTTCCTTTCGGCTCAGGTGAAAGATATGACAGACAGGAGTGGCTATAGAGTCAGCTACCATCCTCAGTAGCTTTCCATTTAAAGTTGTCAATGCCTGGAGGTTTGTCATTATTGATCGATAACAATAATTTTTCCACCTCTCCAACAATAGCTTAAACCTCTTAAGGCTGCAAGCCCGAGGTCGGTACACTTATGACAACATCCAGCTCAAGTGCAGGGCGCGAAATTCAAAATATATATTTTTAAAATATTTAACTTTCACACATTAACAAGTCCAATACAGCATTTGAAAGATAAACATCTTGTGAATCCAGCCAACATGTCCGATTTTTAAAATGTTTTACAGCGAAAACACCACGTATATTTATGTTAGCTCACCACCAAATACAAATACAAAAGAGGACAGACATTTTTCACAGCACAGGTAGCATGCAGGTAGCATGCACAAAGCCAACCTAACTAACCTAGAACCAACCAAACTAACCTAGAAACAACTTCCTCAGATGACAGTCCTATAACATGTTACACAACAAATCTATGTTTTGTTCGAAAAATGTGCATATTTGAGCTATAAATCAGTTTTACATTACTGCTACCATCATAGCTACAGTCAGAAATAGCACGGGAGTAGCCAGAGTAAATACAGACACCAACGTCAAATACCTAATTACTCATCATAAAACATTTCAGAAAAATATATGGTGTATAGCAAATGAAAGACAAAGATCTTGTGAATACAGCCAATATTTCCGATTTTTTAAGTGTTTTACAGCGAAAACACAATATAGCGTTATATTAGCTTACTGCAATAGCTAACACACAACAGCATTGATTCCAGGTAATCGGTAGCGATAGTACAGTTCGACAGATATATGAAATAGCATCCCAAATTGGGTCCTACCTTTGTTGATCTTCCATCAGAATCTTGTACAAGGAGTCCGTTGTCCAGAACCGTCTTTGTTTGGATCCAGAACGAACTCTTTCCCTCTTGAATTAGCAAGCACACTGGCCATGCGGCGCTAACCTCTCCTTCGTGAACAAATTCATACAACGCATCACGCCTAAAGTCCCGAATAAATTTCAATAATATAATAAAACTATATTGAAAAAACATACTTTAGGATGATATTGTGACATGTATCAAATAAAATCTAAGCCGGAGATTGTATTCACCCATAACGACGGCTTTCCAGAAGGCGATTCCAGGTCCTACTTCGCGCTTTCGAAAAAAAAAAATATGGCGGACCTCTCATTCCAAGATGATGTATTCAATCTCTGAACAAGATAATCAACTCATTTCTGCTCTCACTTCCGCTTGACACCCAGGGGAAGGTGTATGACGTGTATCTATAGTCCTAAGTGACATGCCCATTTATAGACAAGCTCTTGAACAGAGACCTCACTTTCGGAAATCTCACTTCCGGATAGGAAATGGGCTGCAGAAGGAGTTCTGTTTCACTTAGAGAAATAATTCTAACGGTTTTAGAAACTAGAGAGTGTTTTCTATCCAATAGTAATAATAATATGCATATTGTACGAGCAAGAATTGAGTACGAGGCCGTTTGAAATGGGCACCTCTTTCCAGGTTACTCAATACTGCCCCTTCAGCCATAAGAAGTTTTAAAGAATTCTAACTTGCAATGCTTTTCTTTCATTATTCGTATTTTTATGCATGAATACAATGGCTCATTGTTTGTTGTTGGCATTTTCTGCCTAAGTTTGCCCACTTTGCCAATGAAGTAATCATTAAAATAATTGGCAACATCAAATGGTTTTTTGATGAATAAGTTGTCTGATCCGATGAAAGATGGAGTTGAATTTGTCTTTCTGCCCAACATTTATTTTAAAGTACTCCAATGTTTTTTCCATCATTCTTTTTTTCATTGATCTTGGCTTCATAATACAGTTTCTTCTTATTTTTGTTGAGTTTAGTTACATCATTTCTCAGAAATTGCTAATATATGAATGTTATCTGATGTTAGCAAGTTATTGATTTCATGAACCTTATTTCTAAGGCTACATATATTAATATGGGCTAAGATGATTTGGATGAACCCCATCCTCTCTGTAGAACATCTTCTGTTACCAAAAGGTGTCAAAGTTATCTACAAAAGTAACTACAACAGAGCTATAGTAGACTCGTAGCCAGTCATGTAGTGCCAGAAATCTACTGAATCTTTTGCTGCCACTGCTCAGTGATGGCACTGGGCCTGAAATAGTTGGACTTTATTGGAGTCTTTCAGAGTTCCAATCAGTTCTATAAAATCCAGTTTAGATTTTACAGAACTGATCCCAAATGGATTACGACAGCGACAGCTCCAGTGTTCTGGCATAAAACGGTAGGAAGCAGCCTAGTAATGTCCTGTATTCAAGCCCCAGGATATATGTTTTCATCTGCGAACCGAGATCTTTTTTTATCATAGAGCTGCCGATTATAACGGCTGGTGAAATGGCAGAGGAGGTCCGGCAGTTTTTGCCCTCAAAACCCATTGTGGCTGACAGAGGAGCCGGTGCATCAGACACCCCCGAGGTCCGGTGATCCGAGTCCAAGGCAGAATCAGAGGCAGAATCCCCCTAAGATGGAATCAGGATAGGGGACAATGGCGCTGGAAGCCAGGAGGGGGCGAAGCCAGGAGGGGGCGAAGCTGATCGGCAGCTGGATTTGAGTCGGGCTTCCTAATGCTAAAGAAGCCCCACTTGCCACAGACGGCTTCTCTCCATTTGGCCTATGGCAGGTGATGTGCTACCATGGATGGGCAGCAGGAATGGTGATGGTATCATCCACCAAATGGATTTGAAGTGATGGTCCTGCTCCATTTTCCAGGGAAGTGGGAGATTTTCTGGGAGGTGTCCCTGCAAGGCATTGGCCATTCAGTCAATGAGTGTTGAAATGGCGGTGATACTCTCAACCAAACTGAATGGCGTGGAGTAGAGGAGAAGGTAGGCAAGGGTGCTTTTCCCAATAGATTGTGCAAGTTCTTACTTCTTTAGAGTATAAGACATTGACGGGGGTGCTAAACTGACATATGGAATTGTTTTAAGGTGGCCATACTATGGATCATTTACCTGTTTGATTTAGAATTGTAGGACCCCTGTTATGCATTAAAAAAATATATATATAAAATAAAGATTTTGGCCGTTCCGTACCTTTCAGACTGAACTGCTGACCAATGCCTGCCTTTGACCTGTCATTTGCCTGCCCCCCGTTTCTGTAATACACTTTTATTACTTTGAAACTGTCTTCATCTGGGTCTTCTCCTGAGCCTTGACAGTATGAACTAGCCATGACAGAGCCAGCAAACATGGACCAGCTCCGCAATGCCGTCTCCTCCCAAGGAGCCACCATTGGAAGGCACAAGGAGTTGCTTCGTGGTCTTATGGAATGGTTCCAGACCTTGGACGAACTCCATGACTGCGCATTGAACACATTACTGGAGCAATTCCACAGGTTTTCTGTCAGGCAGCGTACCATAACGGTAACATCCCAGCCCCCCAGTAACCCGGCTGTTAGTAGGCTGCCCGAAAGTTACTCTAGCTTCGGCAAGACTCCCGCAGTGTGGCAGACTATGCAGTGGATTTCCGCACGTTGGCAGCTGAGAGTGCATGGAATCGCTGTTCGACACGTTCCTGCACAGATTATCAGAGGAATTTAAGGACAAACTAGCAGCCCGGGAACTACCGACAGATCTCGACTCGCTCATTGCCTTAACCATCCGGATCGATCGATGGGCGGCTACCGGAACGTAGGAAGGAGAGGAGGTCCGATTCCACTCGCCCGCCCAAGGATTCCACCTCGCCTCTGAGTCATCCCGGAAGTCCCTGACGTCTCCGTTGCTGAGAGGACCAGAGGCTACCCGAGTTCCCCCGAATGTCTCAGAATTCTGCCAATTCACCTCTTCCCTGGCCGATGCAACTAGGCAGAGCCATGCTGTCCCCAGCCGAATGTCTACACCGTCTTCACATGAAGAGTTGTCTGTATTGCGGAACTACTGGTAATTTCGTATCCTCCTGTCCACTAAAAGACCAGGCTCACCGGTAGGGGCGAGTACTCTGGTGGGCCATACGGAGAACTTTTCCTCTCCTCTTACTCGCACCCCTTTCCATGCCATCCTGCTGTGTGGGAACCAGTTGAAATCTCTCCATGTACTCATCGACTCTGGGGCCGATGAGTTTTATGGATGCTACCCTGGCGTCCAGGCTGGGCATCCCCACTCAGCCCCTTTCCATTCCCATGGACGTTAGAGCGCTGGAAGGGCACTCTATAGGCCATGTCACCCACAATACCACTCCAATCAACCTACGAGTGTCAGGGAACCACAGTGAGCCTATCCAATTCATGCTAATTAATTAAGTAACCTCAGGTTCCCGTGGTATTGGGATTCTCTTGGCTCCAGCGACACAATCCCCTCATTGAATGGACTGCTGGTGCCACCATGGGCTGGAGCCCATTCTGCCACGCCCATTGTCTTGAAGTCAGTGCAGCCTACCCCGGGACGTCTTCTGGTGGGCTCGGAAGTTGGGGTTTTCAGTAACGCCCGGGCCAGTTCACTTCCTCAGCACCAACCCTATGACTGCGGGATCGACCAGGCACCACACCTCCCCTGGGACGACTGTACTCTGTGTCCCGAGACCAAGGCTATGGAGACCTACATCAAGGACTCCCTAGTTGCATCCTTCTGCCTCCCCCGCCGGCGCCCGTGCATCGACTACCGGGGCCTCAATGACATCACGGTGAAGAACCGTTACCTACTACCACTCATCGCCTCGGCCTTCAAGCCGCTCCTGGGGGCCACCGTTTTCTCCAAGTTGGACCTACGGAACGCCTAACACCTGGTGCGAATATGGGAAGGGGATGAGTGGATACTGCCTTTAACACAGCCGGCGGTCACTACCAATATCTGGTCATGCCATTTGGCCTTACCGACGCTCCAGCTGTGTTCTAGGCCCTGGTCAATGACATTTTCCGCGAAATGTTGACCCGGTTCATCTTCATTTACCTCGAAAACATCCTAATTTTCTCCCACTCAGCCCAAGAACACGTTCTCCAGCGCCTCCTGGGGAACCAGCTTTTAGTGAAAGCAGAGAAATGCAAATTCCATTGCTCCTCTATCCCCTTCCTTGGTTACATCATCGCTGCAGGGAATGTACAGATGGATCCCGGAAAGGTGAGAGCGGTGGTGGATTGGCCCCAGCCTATGCCCAGTTGCAGCTGCAACGTTATTTGGGATGTGCCAACTTTTATCGCCACTTTATCCAGGGTTACAGGACCCTGGCTTCCCCCCTGTCTGCACTCACCTCTCCCAAGGTTCCGTTCACGTGGTCCCATATTGGTTCATCCTGACCCGTCCCGTCAGTTCATGGTGGAGGCTGATGCTTCGGATGTCAGAGTGGGGGCTGTCCTGTCCCAGCATTCTGCCCTGGACCTCAAGTTACATCCCTGCACCTTCTTCTCCCATCACCTCAACACCACAGAGAGGAATTACGATGTGGGGAATCGTGAGCTTCTTGTGGTGAAGATGGCGTTGAAGGAGTGAAGAAACTGGAGGGGGCAGAACATCCGTTCATTGAGTGGACGGATCACAAGAACCTGGAATATCTCGGGATCGAAGAATATCAAGCCGGATGTGCTGTCACGCTGCTATAGCCCCGTGGCTACACCCTCGGACCCCGAGACCAGGAGAGGGGGGGCCCAGATAACTGGATATTTGTTCCTGATGCTGTGCGCCCATCGACCCTGGAGTGGGCCCACTCCTCCAGGCTTACCTGCCACCTGGGCTCCTATCGAACCCTGGCCTTTGTGCGGCAACGCTTTTGGTGGCCTACCATGGTCCCAGGCATCTCCGCGTTCATCACCCCTTGCACGATATGTGCACAGAACAAGACACTTTGACAAGCTCAGGCTGGTCTCCTTCAACCATTCCCTGTCCCTCACCATCCCTAGTCTCACATATCACTGGACTTCGTCATGGGTCTCCCACGGTCTGATGGCAACACCACCATCCTGACAGTAGTGGACCGGTTCTCCAAAGCTGCCCACTTCATTTCTCTCCCCAAGACACGCTCTGCCAAAGAGGCAGTCCAGCTCATGGTGCAGCACGTCTTCCGGATCCATGGACTCCCGGTGGACATGGTCACCGACCGGGGTCCTCAGTTCTCATCCCGGTTCTTGAAGGAGTTCTTCACACTCATTGGGTCATCGGCCAGCCTGTCTTCCGGGTTCCACCCGGCCAGTCGGAGCGAGCCAATCTAGACCTGGAGACGACTCTTCGCTGCCTTGTCTCCGCCAATCCAACCAGCTGCTGCCAGAAACTTATGTGGGTTGAATACGCCCACAACACCCTCCCCTGCTCTGCTACTGGGCTCTCGCCTTTCGGGTGTTCCCTGGGTTATCAGCCCCCGCTCTTCCCGGAGCAAGAGGAAGAGGTCGGCATACCCTCGGCCCAGATGTTTGTCCGCCGCTGTCGCGATACCTGGAAGAGAGTCCGGTCGGCTCTTCTCAAGACCACCTCCAGGTATCGATGACAAGCGGACCACCACCAGACCACAGCAAGTTAAATCACTATAACACTTAACAAAGGCCTGCAGTCCGTTTTAGAATGGGTGGCAAGAAATAAGCTAGTCCTAAATATTTCAAAAACTACAAGCATTGTATTTGGGAAAAACCATTCACTAAACCCTAAACCTCAACTAAATTGTAATGAATAATGTGGAAATTGAGCAAGTTGAGAAGAGTAAACTGCTTGGTGTAACCCTGGATTGTAAACTGTCATGGTCAAATCATATTGATGCAACGGTAGCTAAGATGAGAGGTCTGTCCATAATAAAGCACTGCTCTGCTTTCTTGACATCGCTAAGCCCTAGATTTGTCGCAGCTGGGCTACTGCCCAGTCATATGGTCAAGTGCCACAAAGAGGGACATAGGCAAATTAAAGTTGCCCCAGAACAGAGCAGCATGGCATAGCTAACATCTATGTCAATCTCTCCTGGCTCAAAGTAGAGGAGTGATTAACTGCATCAATACTTGTCTTTGTGAGAGGTAATGACATGTTTAAACAACTAGCACACAGCTCAGACATCCATGCATACCCCACAAGCCATGGCCACCAGAGGTCTCTTTTACATTCCCCAAGTCCAGAACAGACTATGGGAAACGCATAGTACGCATAATTGTAATATTGTTATATTGCGGTATTATGGATTGTGTATTGTAGATATATTGTAGTAGTGTTGTGTGATGTACTGTTGTATTTAGTAAGTAATTGCCTTAATCTTGTTTGGAACCCAGGAAGAGTAGCTGCTGTCTTGGCAGAAGCTAATGGGGATCTGAAATAAATACAAATACAAAATATAAATTGTGAGTTATTGGTAGTGCAACTTTTTAATGAAACTTGCTGATTTTGTCCACTGTGCTGCCAATTGTGCACGTCTGTGTGAAGGTTACACAATGGCTGGTAAAGATCACACTCTCAGTGACTCATCTCTTTTGATCAGCGACCAAGACCAAACCATGGCTTAGAGACAGATACAGTCCTGTATCAGCTGGTGTTGTTGCCTATTTACTTAAACTTTGTATGACAGTAAGGGGTACTTTTTGGTTCTTTGAAGAATTGGCTGCCATCTGGTAGGCTACTAATAGGTAATGGTGCTTGTTCACCAAAGAAACTAAGAAGTTATTATTGGTAGTTATCAACCACTTTACCATGTCATTTCTAAGTAAATACCAGATAGTGGACGGTTGGCTAAAATAAATCATTATCCAATTATTGAAGCATCTGAGAGATTTTTAATATCACACAATACACATAACACCAAATGTTCATGTTTTATTGTGAGATTGGGGAGTAAATTCTCCTACAATCCAGAAGATGGCACTATGCACCTGAATTAATAATTCCCTAATACAGTAGCAAATGAGCACTGATAGCAGAGTTATACATTCATTCACATTTAAGATTCATTATCAAGAAATGTTCTATCAATGCATATTTGTGTATTGCATAGGTCAAGCAGTGTCGTGGCGAATTCTATGTTAATTCTAGTCCACTCAAGAAATAAATTGCTGTCCTATTCAAAATGGAACAGTCTGATAGCCAGGGGCACACTCCAACACTCAGTCATAATTTTCAAATGAAGCATTTGTGTTTAGTAAGTCCTCCAGATCAGAGGCAATAGGGATGACCAGGGATGTTCTATTGAAATGGAAGTGATCCAAATTCTGGTGGGAAGGTTATGAAGAAGACTGAAATTCTTCTTTGCTTTGTTTGAACCCAGAGTCAGTAAAAGTGCGCTGCCCCCGGAGCAGAGTTAGGGGTTAAGTGCCTTGCTCAAGGGCGCAATGGCAGGCGATGGCATCTAGGATACTGATTCCAGTAACAATCTTGTTGCCAGCTCACAACCCACAAGATGTCCCCATCGGACTCAGAATTTTAACCAGAGACCGACTGCTGGCCTGTTTCTAACCTCTAGCCTACCTGCCACCCCAGGTCAGGGATTTTGGAGGTGGTAAAAATCAGTGGTGGAAAAATTACTCAATTGTCATACTTGAGTAAAAGTAAAGATACCTTAATAGAAAATGACTCAAGTAAAAGTGAAAGTCACCCAGTAAAATACTACTTTAGTAAAAGTGTAAAAGTATTTGATTTTAAATATACTTAAGTATCAAAAGTAAATGGAATTGCTCAAATGTAGTCAAGTATCAAAGTAAAAGTATAAATCATTTCAACTTCCTTATAATAAGCAAACCAGACAGCATCACTTTCTTTTTTTCTTTTTTATTTACTGATAGCCAGTGGCACACTCCAACACATAACTTTCAAATGAAGCATTTGTGTTTAGTGAGTCCTCCAGATCAGAGGCAATAGGGATGACCAGGGATGTTATTTTGTGTGTAAATTTTCCTATCATAATGTAACGAGTGCTTTTGGGTGTCAGGGAAAATGTATGGAGTAGAAAGTACATCATTTTCTTTAGGAATGTAGTGAAGTAAAAGTAAAAGTTGCCAAAAATATAAATAGTAAAGTAAAGTACAGATACTCCCAAAAAATAACTTAAGTAGTGCATTTAAGTATTTGTACTTAAGTACTTTACACCACCGGTAAACATGGGTTTGTTTTAGATATCTCCCCTTTTTACATAGCACATTATCAGTGCTTGTAAAGATAACACTTGAACTGTTCGGCGTTCATAAAACAAAATAGGATGACTTGTTTTTTTCAAGAACAACATTTATTTACTGTTTTCTTGCTTGATTTCTTCATTTGATTTTCAGAATTATGCAGGAAACTATACAGCATACAGTTAATCTGGAACCATATGAAAAAAAAATGATAAAAAAATACTTCAGTTCAAGCATCTGTTTAGAGGCACTAAGTGTCACAGTGCGGGAAATGATCTTGAAATGAATGTTGCATTGAGTGGAAGATAAATGAAGGGGTGCAAATCACCTGAAATAGAGGGGTGTGGGAGTAATTATTAGTGATTGAGCTTCCCTCGTATGTTTCATTAGTAGGGCGCTACGCACAATCTCCACTCTGTTTGACCGTGCCAATGCCTAGCACTTGGGTTTATTTTATCATCTTAAATCTAACAGTTAATACCTGTATATTTCCAACATAATATTGTCTCTGGCAGAGAATACTCGAAAATGTATCCTCACAAAAATAAACCTTGATGTCCGCACGTCAAGTAATATGAGGGCCATGTGCAGTTAGGAGGGAGTGGAGATGGGGGGAAACAGTGGACAGAAAGACTGAATGAGAGGGCTATGAAGGCCAGTATGACTTCTGGGGCCATGACACACCCAACAGAGTAGTGCTACAGGGTCTACCTGCAAAATGGTAAGGTCAGGAAGTAGCCTATAGCCCAAAAGATCAGTAGGATAGCCCATGTTCATAGTGATAAAACTAACTAGAGATCAACAACTTGCAAATAGTATGTATTAGAGCTGCCAGTTGATACAGAAAATCTAGTTTGTTAAAAAATAATATCTTCCACTCCCATTAGCTGATTATTCTACTAATTAATTGGAAGCGGAGCGTTAGTACCTCTGTCCTTCAATCCTGTGTGTTTTAGGAAGCCGAAATATAAAATCAAAACAATGTAGTATGGGCGACAGACAGCGGTTTAAAGTACTTAAGTAAAAATACATTAAAGTACTACTTAAGTAGGTTTTTGAGGTATCTCTGCTTTACTTTACTATTTATATTTTTGCCTACTTTTACTTTTACTTCACTACATTCCTAAAGAAAATAATATACTTTTTACTCCGTACATTTTACCTGACACCCAAAAGTACTCCTTACATTTTTTATGCTTAGCAGAATAGGAAAATGGTCCAATGATCATGCACTTATCAGGACAACACATAGATCACTTCTGCCTCTGATCTGGCGGACTCACTAAACACACATATATCTTTTGTAAATTATGTCTGAGTGTTGGAGTGTGCCCCTGGCTATCCATCAATTTTACAAACAAGAAAATGGTACGGCCTGCTTTGCTTAATAGAAGGAATTTGAAATGATTTATACTTTTACTTGTACTTTTGATACTTAAGTATATTTTAGCTATTACATTTACTTTTGATACTTAATTATATTTAGAACCAAATACTTTTAGACTTTTCTCAAGTAGTATTTTACTGGGTGACTTTTACTTTTACTTGAGTAACTTTCTATTAAGGTATCTATACTTTTACTCAAGTATGACAATTGGGTACGTTTTATGTCTGCTATCCACTGTTATTATATTAAACCAATTTATCTTAGTTGATTTATCAAACCGATTAATAAATTAATCTGCCACTCCCTAGTATATCTACAATACTACAGTACCTTAAGAAAGTATTTACACCCCTTGACTTTTGTTGTGTTACAGCCTGAATTTAAAACTGCTTAAACTGAGATTTTTGGTCACTGGCATACACAAAAGTGGAATTATGTTTTTGGAATTTTTTACAAATGAATTCAAATTCAAAGCTAAAATGTCTTGAGTTAATAAGTATTCCACCCTTTGTTATGGCAAGCCTAAATAAGTTCAGGAGTAAAAATGTGCGCAACCGTGCATCAATCTAAGTAACATAATAAAAAAATCCCCATACAAATCCATCAGTTTAAGCCAGAGATATCAGGTTTGGCATGGGCTGCGTCTCAATCCACCACATTCACATATGGCGGCCTTTCCCATCTGAGGTGGAAGGTGGCCGAGCTACAGTGCTGTTTGTCAGACCATGAGACATCCCGCATATCGGTCTTCTCACAAATGTCTGTAGCGTCCAAACTATTTTCTATGGAAAGGGGAGACTCTCTCGAACATGATGGTGTTTTCTGTTTTGCTCTACGACTCCCACAAGTAACACGCGACTGGTCTGAATGTAACCCATACAAACAAATGGAAGTACGGAGGTAGTTCTGTGCCAACATAAATAAGGGGTTAAATATGTGTCTCAAAAAATAAAAATATTTCTTGAGCTTTTTTATTTTATTTTATTTATTTCACCTTTATTTAACCAGGTAGGCTAGTTGAGAACAAGTTCTCATTTGCAACTGCGACCTGGCCAAGATAAAGCATAGCAGTGTGAACAGACAACACAGAGTTACACATGGAGTAAACAATAAACAAGTCAATAACATGGTAGAAAAAAGGAGAATCTATATACAATGTGTGCAAAAGGCATGAGGTAGGCAATAAATCGAATAATTACAATTTAGTAGATTAACACTGGAGTGATAAATCATCAGATGATCATGTGCAAGAAGAGATACTGGTGTGCAAAAGAGCAGAAAAGTAAATAAATAAAAGCAGTATGGGGGGTGAGGTAGGTAAATTGGGTGGGTAGTTTACAGATGGACTATGTACAGCTGCAGCGATCGGTTAGCTGCTCGGATAGCAGATTTTTAAAGTTGTTGAGGGAGATAAAAGTCTCCAACTTCAGAGATTTTTGCAATTCGTTCCAGTCGCAGGCAGCAGAGAACTGGAAGGAAAGGCGTCCAAATGAGGTTTTAGCTTTCTTATATTTCCTATATAGGACAGACACTTCAAAACCTTATTCCCCATGATTTACTTGTTGACTGTTTATAATGTGTTATTCAATGTGTTTCTATAAGCTATACTAGAAAAGGCCAAATTCAATATATATATATTTTAATACTGTATATATTTTGATACTTAAAACCTCTACCGCTTCTCTCTCCCGGATCCGGGATCCTCCTCATCAAAATAGCTGACTAGCATAGCCTAGCCTAACGGGACAGGGTTATCATATAATATAATTTTCATGAAATCACAAGTCCAATACAGCAAATGAAAGATAAACATCTTGTGAATCCAGCCATCATTTCCGATTTTTTTAATGTTTTACAGCGAAAACACAATATGTATTTCTATTAGCTAACCACAATAGCCAAACACACAACCGCATATTTTAACCATGTTTCCACCGCATAGGTAGCTTTCACAAAACCGACAAAATAGAGATAGAATTAGTCACTAACCAAGAAACAACTTCATCAGATGACAGTCTTATAACATGTTATACAATACATTTATGTTTTGTTCGAAAATGTGCATATTTGAGGTATAAATCATAGTTTTACATTGCAGCTACCATCAAAAATAGCACCAAAGCAGCCAGAATAATTACAGAGAGCAACGTGAAATACATAAATACTCATCATAAAACATTTATGAAAAATACATGGTGTACAGCAAATGAAAGATAAACATCTTGTGAATCCAGCCAATATTTCCGATTTTTTAAGTGTTTTACAGCGAAAACACAATATAGAATTATATTAGCTTACCACAATAGCCAAACACACAAACGCATTTATTCACCGCAAAGGTAGCTTTCGCAAAAACCAGCAAAAGATATAAAATTAATCACTAACCTGTGGACAACTTCATCAGATGACAGTCTTATAACATCATGTTATACAATACATTTATGTTTTGTTCGAAAATGTGCATATTTAGAGCTGCAAATCGTGGTTATACATTGTGAATACGTAGCAACATTTTCCCAGAATGTCCGGAGATATTTTGGACACTCACCTAATCTGACCAAAGAACTCATCATAAACTTTACATAAAAATACTTGTTGTATGGCAAATGAAAGATATACTGGTTCTTAATTTTATTTTAAATAACTTTACCATAACATACAGCTTGCGTTATTGTGAGACAGCACTCACCAACACGGCGGAGAATAGGAGTCAACATTTTACACAGAAATACGAAATAACATCATAAATGTTTTCTTACTTTTGCTGAGCTTCCATCAGAATGTTGTACAAGGAGTCCTTGGTCCAGAATAAATCGTTGTTTGGTTTTAGAATGTCCATGTCTTCTGTCGAATTCGCGCCACAATGCTAGCCAAGGTTGCTAACATTCCCATCCTCTCTTGGCGCAAAGAACGGAAAACTCCAAAAGTCCCAATAAACGTTGAATAAACTGATAAAACTCGGTTGAAAAAACCTACTTTATGATGTTATTATCATATGTATCAAATAAAATCAGAGCCGGAGATATTCGCCGTGTATACCGAACGCTTTTCAGAAGACAATGTCGAGCTCCCCTGCGCGCCTTCGAGGACAAAGAAAATACCGGACCTGTCACTCCAAAAGCTCTTATTCGACCTCAGATCAAGCTAGACACCCCATTCCACCTTCCACTGCCTGTTGACATCTAGTGGAAGGCGTATGACGTGCATGTATATCGATAAATAAAAGCCAGTTGAATAGGCAGGCCCTGAAACAGAGCCTCATTTTCAGATTTTTCACTTCCTGTATGGAAGTTTGCTGCCAAATGAGTTCTGTTTTACTCACAGATATAATTCAAACAGTTTTAGAAACTTGAGAGTGTTTTCTATCCAATAGTAATAATAATATGCATATTGTATGATCTAGAATAGAGTACGAGGCCGTTTAAATTGGGCACGATTTTTTCCAAAGTGAAAACAGCGCCCACCTATTGACAAGAAGTTTTAAAGGGGTCCTAAAATTCAAAATCAAATATCTAAATGATCCATCTTAAAACAATACAATATGTTAGCTTAGTAAATATATTCCAAAACATTCATCCTGTTTGCAACAAGGCACTAAAGTAATACTGTAAAACATGTGGCAAAGCAATTACTTTTTGTCCTAAATACGAAGTGATATTTTTGGGGCAAATCCAATACAACACATTACTGAGTACCACTGAGTACCACTCTCTATTTAGAAGCATAGTGGTGGCTGCATCATGTTATGGGTATGCTTGTAACCGTTAAGGACTGGGGATTTTTTTCAGGATAAAAAATAAAATGGAATAGAGCTTTGACTTAAATATGCTTGAATATCTATGGCAAGACTTGAAAATGGTTGTCTAGCAATGATCAACAATTAAAACATTTTTTTTTAATTATAAAAATGTTATTGTACAATCCACATGTGCAAAGCACTTAGAGACTTACCCAGAAAGACACAGCTGTCATTGTTGCCCAAGGTGATTCTAACATATAGTGACACAGGGGTGTGATTACTTATGTAAATAAGATATTTCTGTATTTCATTTTCAATACATTTGCTAAAATTTCTAAAAGCATCTTCTCATTTCGTCTTTACAGAGTATTGTGTTTAGATGGGTGAGAAAATAATATTTAATCCAGTTTGAATTCAGGGTGTAACACAACAAAATGTGGAACAAATCAAGGGGTATGAATACTTTCTGAAGGCACTGTACTTTAACATCTACATTTAGCGTGTTGAGTTGAATTCCCTAGTCCCATGTGTTTACTGAACTCAACTGGATTTCTGGGGGTAAGTAACTATTTTCCCCATGCACCAAGAAAGCATATTTGAATTGTTAAAATATGTAATTTATTTTTCATATTGTAAGCGTTGCTTCATTCAGTGCATGGATTCAAATGTGCATTATACTGGAATAGGACTCAAATAGGAATAGGAGTAGAATAATTTATTATTATCCTTGTTGATATCTTAGCAATGCAAAATAGCATTTTCTCTTTTAATGCACTCTCATATACTGTAACATCGTATTTGTTATCTATCAGTATATTTTAGCCTACCCCCTGATATAATACTTACAATACTGTTTCACAAAGTCAAAGATTCATGTAGAAATCAATAGGTTGCAATTATCAAACACTTCATCAAACTACCTTTTTCTGGCAAGCATTAGACATTTTGGAAAAGGTAAACATTTCCGTCCCAAATGTAAAATGAATGGAGCCTGACCACTCAAAGCCACAGGCACGAAAAGCAAACACCTGCAGCTCAGGTGGAAAGGCATTGGCCCGGGTATAGAAGTCTCTTTCTTCTCGCCGTCAGGCTCAAAGCATGGCTGCACAGTTAACAGAGTTTAAACAAGCCACGCTCATTATCTATAAGCGGGTGTGTTAGGGAGTTGGGTGCGACCAGGTCAGCCATTGGAGTAATGCCACAAGGACCTGAAGCTGTAATATATGTTCACTCAGGATAACCAAATAAATCCAGGCAAAATGACTGCAGTTGAAATTTTCCAGGCAGCCAAATCCAGACTTACTTAGTGAAATAGTTGATCCTGTTCTCCTTGAAGGTCAGGTCTAGTTTTAAGAACCATATATGGAGGTTGTCATTATTTCCATTTTCAATACTCCAGAAAAATTATATCGTTACCAGGCAATAAGGATACTTGATGGACATTCTCTGACAGTATGTAACTAATAAACGCAAAGTACCAGTGATTGGCATGATATTCTGTCCACCTGGAACCTTTTAGACCTTCCTCCTGGATTTCATGTTCTCAATTTGTTACACAATGAGACAGGACATAGCCTAAAGGGGGCACTGGTGCATTTGTTTTAAACTGCTTTTGCTCAACTTTTTGTCAATTAAGGGCTCACCACAAAGCACAGGATAAAATCTGCAACCAAATGCTATACAGATGGGGTTAGGGCACAGACAATTAAGCTTATGTTCAACTAGATAGCACTGTAAATATGTTAATTGTTACCTTGTAAAAGAGAGTTAATGCCCATTTAGGCTATGTTTTTCTTAGCCACTGTGCTTCTACATCTGCATTGCTTGCTGTTTGGGATTTTAGGCTGGGTTTCTGTACAGCACTTTGTGACATCGGCTGATGTAAAAAGAGATTTTATAAATACATTTGATTGATTGTACAGTAGGTCATTCTTACAACGTGCCGAATATTGCAGTGTTCCACAGTCCTGACATTTTGAACATCATGTTTTCCGCTGAGTAATATTTGAAATGGAAAGTTATTCAGAGTAACATACAAGTCTCCAAGCACCGACCCAAAGTTATGTAAGCTAGTTGGTAACAAATTGACTCTTTATTTTATTAGGCCACGTTTATGACAGAGATTTTTCTGTGGTTTTTGAAAGTCGTCCTGTCTCAATAGTAGTGTACACATTTACCCCATCAAAGTTATTATTACCGTCACATGGCAATGGCTAGCACAAGCACAGTGGCATATTCACACAAAAGCAATGTTCTCTTGCTACTGCAAGCCAGTGTAGTATGAGGTAAACCACAAGCTGAGACAGATTTCCTCTGTGCTTTTTCAAACATCCTGAGAACAGAATACATCCATGACAGTTGGACTCAAAATGTGCTGTGCACACCTTTATTTTTAAAGGGGTGGCAGAGCACTGCGGTTTTCATCCCACCGTGAGTGTGTTTATATGTATGTCTCTGTGTCCTGAACTTAAACCTTCAGGCTAACCTTCAGGATACTTCTTGGATTCCTTATCTACTGTCTCTGGCACAGCTACTTCAATGCTCCAGGGTTGGAGTCAAGACCTGAGGAGTTCAAGTAGGGCCCTCTGTGGAGTTGTTAATAATACTTGGACGGAAGATGATCATCAAACCATTGGTATGCAGCCTGGGCCCTCTTCCTATTCTCCCCCATTGTATCCTGGATTGAGACATTGTTAGGATTGTATTTAGCCATGTTAATAAGAGACAAATTGCTATCCTGAAATTAGAATAAATGGTTTTGACATGTCCCATAATTCCCTTAGAATTAAATGGAAGCAACATTAGGTAATACGGACAGCATAGCTGTCTATACACATGGAAAAGTAAAGACGTTAAAATACATTATCACACGTCTAATTATATTTCCAGTCTTTTCAAAATTATACACAAATTCTGAAATGATTGACTAAAATGGTGATTTGGCCATTATGAAAGGTCTCTGAAACAACTAACACTGCAGACTCATAAACACTCATCCATTTAGAATGTTATATATTTTTTGAACAATCAAAATGGGATGAATCTTTCATTTAAAAATGTAATATTTTGTCACAAAATAAAACTAAAGCAGTACTCAATAGAAGGGATCATAAAGTTGATGTGCAATGATCGTGGACTTCAGGAAACAGCAGAGGGAGCACCCCCCTATCCACATTGACGGGACAGTAGTGGAGAAGGTGGAAAGTTTTAAGTTCCTCGGGAGTACACATCACAGACAAACTGAAATGGTCCACCCACACAGACAGCGTGGTGAAGAAGGCGCAACAGCACCTCTTCAACCTCAGGAGGCTAAATAAATTTGGCTTGTAACCAAAAACACTCACAAACTTTTACAGATGCACAATCGAGAGCACCCTGTTGGGCTGTATCACCGCCTGGTACGGCAACTGCTCCGCCCACAACCGTAAGGCTCTCCAGAGGGTAGTGAGGCCTGCACAACGCATCACCGGGGGCAAACTACCTGCCCTCCAGGACACCTACACCACCCGATGTCACAGGAAGGCCAAAAAGGTCATCAAGGACAACAACCACCCGAGCCACTGCCTGTTCACCCTGCTATCATCCAGAAGGCGAGGTCAGTACAGGTGCATCAATGCTGGGGCCGAGAGTCTGAAAAACAGCTTCTGTCTCAAGGCCATCAGACTGTTATTAAACAGCCATCACTAACATTGAGTGGCTGCTGCCAACATACTGACTCAAATCTCTAGCCACTTTAATAATAAAAAAATTGTATGTAATAAATGTATCACTTTAAACAATGCCACTTTATATAATGTTTACATACCCTACATTTCTCATCTCATATGTATATACTTTACTCTACACCATCTACTGCATCTTGCCTATGCTGTTCGGTCATCACTCATCCATATATTTTTATCTACATATTATTATTAATTCCTTTACACTTGTGTGTAAAAGGTAGTTGTTGTGAAATTGTTAGATTACTTGTTAGATATTACTGAACGGTCGGAACAAGAAGCACAAGCATTTCGCTACACTCGATTTAACATCTGCTAACCATGTGCATGTGACCAATACGGTCACTTTATTCAATGCCCCACATACATTTTCATACACACCCGGCCTATACAGATTGGGAGAGTTCTACAGGTAGAGGAAGAATGCTCAAACATACAAAAACACTAGCTCCTATTTCAAACCACTTGAGACACATCTGCCTGCCAATTTTCAAAATGTAACCCTGGTTTTAGCATCTAATTATTTCTAAAGCACAGTCTTAGCCAGAGATGTTGGCTTGCCTTGGCATTATAAAAGTATTGAAAAACGAAGCCCGCTATTCAATCAAAACCAGTTAGGAGGGTTTCTGGAATAAGAGGCTTATTCCCAGGCAACTACTATACTTGTGATATGTAATTACTTTATTTTGGTTTCACCCTGTAAACATGAATCCATAATGTTCTTGTGTGACCACCTCAGTTTTGAACCCGGTTTGTTTGAGTACCGCAAGACTTTATTAGCCCACTAAACTAAAGGCATTGGCTCAAGGAGAAAACACAAATCCATATCTCAGGCAAGGTTATTCATCATACAAGCATGGTTATAAGGAACACCTCCGTTACACTTGCAGTCCAAGATGGATTTTGTATTAGTTATACGCCACCTGGGATAGCAATACGTTTTATTGAATAAGGCCCTAAATATTTGAAACATGGAAGCTTTTATGCGGCCTACAGTATATCCTATAAAGAAACACTATGGAAACAATATCCATTGTATGTGATCTATAAATAAAATGCACAATACAAACTATGAGCTTTTTGCTAGCAGTCACAATTTTGTGGGGGGAATAAGTAGTATAAAAGAATGAGCTGGATATCATAAGGTGAATGCACCAATTTGTAAGTCGCTCTGGATAAGAGCGTCTGCTAAATGACTTAAATGTAAATGTTAAATGTGAGCTGCAAATCCTCTTTTTGTCATGTAAACAGATGTCTCAAACTTTTTTTAATCTATTATAAATGGTTTATCAACAGAAACAGTGAGATTAATGGTGTTGCATAATTTATTTAGCTCAAGTAATACAAGTTCCCAAGTATCTTTCCTATCTAGTCTGCCCTCTTTACCCCACTGTTTAAAGATGTTAGGAGCTTGAGTAAACGGTCATTTTAAATGACATAATGCAAAGCTTTGTGTTTTAGTGACTTTTTATGTAGAGTATGACTCATAGTGGTGGGAAGAGCATAGAAGATTTGAGAATAAATATTGCACTTAAATTGGTTTAGACAGCATGACATCATAGAGTAATTAAACTGGTTTGCGTTGGAATTCCTTTTCCAATTCCTTAGTTCAGGTTTGTAGATTTTCAGAGCACCTGCAGGTTTCTGTGTGTGAACTATTTTCATTGGATGGGGTTCAAACTTTGAGGGGAAAAAACTGTGGCAGCATTACGCCATTCTCCCCTCTTGGAAAAAAATGGGATTTAAACAAGTCTCTTACAAGATATCGAGCAGAATAGTTGGAGTTTAAGCGAAGTCAAGTTTTCTCCTCTCAATGCAAACCTTGTCGGACATCTACTGCATATTGGAAAGCAAGACCAGCAACAGGACATTTGCATCACTATGGTACTGAATAGCGGCTCTGGGAGTAACGGTTTGCATAGTGTAATTTACCATAGAACACTAACTTCTAGTCCACATTTTCACATTTCCAAACTTGTTCATGTTTACTTATTTCAAACGGGAAAAGCCTGTGCGCATTTCTCCCTGGCTAAAATTCAAAGGAAGATCAGAGGATGAAAGTACTGAAAAGTGTCCCTCTTTTATTGGGGTGTTGGACTCTCTTATACCTGGACTTTATCCCAGCGTCACTGAGCCATACCGGCATTGCAGAGTGCGCACCCGAGAGCGGAGGCAAGGAGCACACAGGCGGAGCAGGTGAAGGAGCCAACCCGGGAATTGGCTCAACTGCCAGGTCGACGGTAGGAAACTACGGCGCAGGGGGTTGGAAGTCTCTAAGTGCTGCGAGGATCACGCGCATTAGAACAGGACCCCCGCTGATAAAGGGCGAGGCAGCCAAAGCGAAAGCTGTGACATTAGTGTCATCACCGCACAGCGTAACGGTCAGCCGTGCTCGCGGAGCTGTCAATTTGGGGCCCAAGGAGGCTGTGCGCTATTGGGCACCCGGCGGGGATGCTACTAAAGCAGCAGCTGCGCCTGTTCCCGTGGCGTTGAGCATGCAAACAGGCAAAGGCTCAGGCAGGCCTGGACAGAGCAAAGGAAACACTGTCCCCAGAGCTGCAACATCAGCACGAACTGGACAGCAAAAGGTCGTTGATGTGCAAAAGCACATCGCTCGGTTGGCCCAAATGAGTGGCAAAGCAACGGGCAAACTTAACGGCAGATACTCTCCAAAGCTCCTATTGGTAACTCCGCATGACTACATGTTGTCACTGTATTGGTCACTATCCACAGGAGGGGTGAACACTAGTGTGCTGCACGAGGCTGGCATGGCCAACACCATCACAAGCTTTGTGGATAAAGGACAAGGTAAACTTTTGATGCCATATAAACAATGAGTTATACAAAAATAATAACAGTGGTGTCTCATAATACACAAAAATCTGCTTTACTGCTTGCAAAGTCAAAATAAGGCTTATAAATTATGGATAAGTGGTCCAATAAAAGTAACTGTTCACCTTTGCCAAAGAAAATATAATCATTATAATCAATTCTGAATATGCTTACTTATCTTTAATTGTTGCATTTTGTTACGTTGATAAATTAAACATATCCAAGAGACAGTGGAGCTGTAGGCCTATGCTCATCAAACCAACCTCTTTATGTAAGAGGTAAGGTCAAGCCAAAGTCGAAGCAAACTTGAAGCTGAAGTCAAAAGGTTTCTTGGTGTTTGACATAATAGTTTTTAAAACTCTTGGTTTTGGGTCTGTCACACTGTCAGTAGCCATGTGCATAGTCATGATTGGGGTGGCAGGTAGCCTAGTGGTTCGAGCGTTGGATTAGTAATCGAAAGGTAAAACTCTGAACAAGGCAGTTAACATACTGTTCCTAAACCATAATTGAAAATAAGAATTTTTTCTTAACGGACTTGCCTAGTAAAATTAAAAATTCCCTCAGTTATTTAAAGTGTAAACAAATAATAATGTATTTTCTGTTTAAAGCTCTTTAAAATAATGTTTATGCTTATATTTCTAGCTGCTAAAGGTTTACATTTCAAGCAATTAATGTACTTTAATTTTGCCCTTTATTTGTATAACAGGTTGGTGACCTTCCCCTTTGTATGACTAAGAAGTTGTAACTGATCCCTTGCCAGACATTACATTTTTTCATCTGTAAAACAGTACACACTTCTTCTTTTTCCCCATCACCTCTTTCTCCTCCTCTCCTCCTCTTCCTTAAATTCTCAGTTTCAGATGTGTTTTTATCTCTGGTTGGGCTCCTAAATCTGCAAGTCACTCTACCCTTTCTCAATATATTTTGTGTCGTTCAGGTTTTGTCTGGTCCACTCTTAGCAAATGCCATATGACGTGGTGGTAGATCCACTCATAAACAGCTGCAGGTCCATAATAATGGTCTGTTTACAGTTCAATGTGGTATGTAGTCTGCAAATGTCTGGTTTTAATGTAATTTCAAACGCATAATGTGCCTGGAAGAAAATGCTGCCTTTAATTTTTATATGGCCACGCTTTCCCTCACCAAAGAAAAAATTACACATAACTCTTACCACCTGTGTCTTACCTGAGAAGCTACATTAACATGTAAAGAAACATGTCAATATGATGGTTATTCTTGCCCTTGACTCTGTTATCTTCTTTTACAGATGCCCGTATTCCCCAGCTGAGAAGACAGAAGTATTACTTCAACATCAGTTCCCTGGAGAAGGAGGGGTTACTGGGTGCCGAGCTTCATATACTCAGGAAAAGACTGGCTGATCCACACAAAGCACTTTCCACTGACAGAGTTTTCTGCCTGAAGCTGTTCACTTGTGTAGCAGGTAAGCAGAAAGCTACACTGCTCCAAACTCAAACCATCAAGGACCACAATTCGCCCAAATGGGAAGTGTTTGACATTTGGAAACTATTCAAGAATTTCAAGAACACCGTCCAGCTTTGCTTTGAGCTGGAGGGTTTAGAACGGGGAAGCCCCGTGGACCTCAGGGCACTGGGCTTCAGTCGTCCGGGCAGGCAAACCAAAGAGAAGGCCTTTTTCCTCATGTTCGGGCGCACCAAGAAAAATGACTTGTTCTACAACGAGATCAAAGCTCGGTCGGGCCACGACAACAAGACTGTGTACGAATACCTGTTCACTCAGCGGCGCATGCGCCGAGCTCCAACCAACCGCGGCAAGAAGCTAGCCAAGAACCCCAAGCCTCGTTGCCACAGGAAGCAGCTGCACGTCAACTTCAAGGAGATGGGCTGGGACGATTGGATCATCGCCCCACTAGAGTATGAGGCCTACCACTGCGACGGGGTGTGTGACTTCCCTATTCGCTCGCACCTCGAGCCCACCAACCACGCCATCATCCAGACGCTCATGAACTCCATGGACCCCGACTCGACTCCGCCCACCTGCTGCGTGCCCACTCGCCTCAGCCCAATCAGCATCCTCTACATTGACTCGGCCAATAACGTGGTCTACAAACAGTATGAGGACATGGTGGTGGAGTCCTGTGGCTGCAGGTAGCAATGGACGAAAGACTCATCTGAGGTCTTGGTTTTATAGTTCAGCCTGAAATCCTACAGAGTTTGAGTTAAATATGTTGAGTAAACAGATTGTTTAACACTCGAAAGTTTTAGAACACTGAGTCATTCGAGGGTTTTTATTTATTTGTACTATTTTCTATATTGTAGAATAATAGTGAAGACATCACAACTATGAAATAACACATCTGGAATCATGTAGTAACCAAAAAAGTGTTAAACAAATAAGAATATATTTTATATTTGAGATTCTTCAAATATCCACCCGTTGCCTTATTGACAGCTTTGCACACTCTTGGCATTCTCTTAACCAGCTTCACCTGGAATGCTTTTCCAACAGTCTTGAAGGAGTTCCCACATATGCTGAGCACTTGTTGGCTGCTTTTCCTTCATTCTGTGGTCTGACTCATCCCAAATGATCTCAATTTGGTTGACTGCTGCATCAGGTCACCTGCTGCAGCACTCCATCACTCTCCTTCTTGGTAAAATAGCCATTACACAGCCTCGAGGTGTGTTGGGTCATTGTCCTGTTGAAAAACAAATGATAGTTCCACTAAGCCCAAACCAGATGGGATGGCATATCGCTGCAGAATGCTGTGCTAGCCATGCTGATTAACCTCTCTTGGGTACGTGAGACGTTAGCGTCCCACCTCTTCAACAGCCAGTGAAACTGCTGGGCGCCAAATTCAAATACAGAATTACTCATTATAAAAATTCAGAAAACAAAACATATTTTACATAGGTTTAAAGATTAACTTCTTGTGAATCCAACCACGGTGTCAGATTTTAAAAATGCTTTACGGCGAAAGCGTACCTTACGATTATTTGAGAACATAACCCACTAGACAAATCATTACAAACAGTAGCCAGCCAGGTAGAACAGTTACACAATTTAGAAATAGAGATAAAATGAATCCCTTACCTTTGATGATCTTCATATGGTTGCACTCAGCAGACATTCATTTACTCAATAAATGTTCCTTTTGGTCGATAAAGTCTCTTTATACCCAAAAATCTCAAAAACGCAGTCAATACAGGAAGACAAAAAAATCCAAATTGTATCCGTAAAGTTCATAGAAACATGTCAAACGATGTTTATATTCAAACCTCAGGTTGTTTTTAGCCTAAATAATCGATAATATTTCAACCGGCCAATAACGTCGTCAATTTAAAATGCAAACAAGAAAGTCACTCTCTCGGTTGTGCGCATGAAAAAGATCCGTGACACTTTAGGCTCCACTCATTCAGACTGCTCTTACTTCCTAATTTTTCAGAATACAAGACTGAAACAATTTCTAAAGACTGATCTAGTGGAAGGCATAGAAACTGCAATTTGAGTCCTAAGTCAATGGATACTGTCATGGCATTGAATAGAAAACTACAAAACCAAAAAAATAACTACTTACTGAATAGACTTTTCTCAGGTTTTCGCCTGCCAAATCAGTTTTGTTATACTCACAGACACTATTTTAACAGTTTTGGAAACCTTAGAGTGTTTTCTATCCAAATCTACCTGTTATATGCATATCATATCTTCTGGGCCTGAGAAACAGGCAGTTTAATTTGCATTTCATCCAAAATGCATGCATTTCATCCAAAATTCCCAATGCTGCCCCCTACCCTAGAGAAGTTAAGTATGCCTTGAATTCTAAATAAATCACAGACAGTGTCACCAGCAAAGCACCACCACACCATGACACCTCCTCCATACTTTACGGTGGGAAATACACATGTGGAGATCATCCATTCACCCACAGCGCGTCTCACAAAGACACGGCGGTTGGAGCCAAAAATTTCCAATTTGGACTCCAGACCAAATGACAGATTTTCACCTGTCTAATGTCCATTGTTTGTGTTTCTTTGACAAAGCAAGTGTCTTATTCTTATTGGTGTCCTTAGTAATGGTTTCTTTGTAGCAATTCGATCATGAAGGCCTGATTCACACAGTCTCCTATGAACAGTTGATGTTGAGATGTGTCTGTTACTTGAACTTTGTGAAGCCTTTATTTGGGCTGCAATTTCTGAGGCTGGTAACTCCGGGTCGTCCTTTTCTGAGAGCAAGTTTCATCATAACGCTTGATGGTTTTTGCGACTGCACTTGAAGAAACGTTCAAAGTTCTTGACATTTTCCGCATTGACTGACCTTCATGTCTTAAAGTAATGATGGACTGTCAATTCTCTTTGCATATTTGAGCTGTTCGTGCCATAATATGAACTTGTTTTTTTACCAAATAGGACTATCTTCTGTATACCACCCCTACCTTGTCACAACACAACTGATTGGCTCAAATGCATTAAGAAGGAAAGAAATTCCACAAATATATTTTTAACAAGACACACCTGTTAATTGACATGCATTCCAGGTGACTACCTCATGAAGTTGGATGAGATAATGCAAAGAGTGTGCAAAGCTGTCATCAAGGCAAAGCTACTTTGAAGAATCTCAAATATAATCACAAAGAAAACCTTTCAATGAGTAGGTGTGTCCAAACTTTTGAATGGTACTGTAAGTATTCACACCCCTGAGCCAATACTTTGTTGAAGCCCTTTGGCAGTGATTACAGCTGTTAGTCTTTCTGGGTAAGTCTATAAGAGCTTTCCACACCTGGATTGTGCAACATTTGCCCATTATTCTTTTCAAAATTCTTCAAGCTCTATCAAATTGGTTGTTGATTATTGCTAGACAACCATTTTTAGTTCTTGCCATAGATTTTGAAGAAGATTTGACTCAAAACTGTAATTCGGCCACTCAGGAACATTCACTGTCTTCTTGGTAAACAACTCCAGTGTAGATTTGGCCTTGTGTTTAGGTTATTGTCCTGCTGAAAGGTGAATTCATCTCTCAGTGTCTGGTGCAAAGCAGACTTAACCAGGTTTTCCCCTAGGATTTTGCCTGTGCTTACATCCATTGCGTTTATTTTTTATACTGAAAAACTCCCCGGTCCTTAATGATTACAGGCAAAGCCATAACATGATGCAGCCACCACTATGCTTGAAAATGTGGAGTGACACTCAGTAATGTGTTGTATTGGATTTGCCCCAAACATAACACTTTGTATTCAGGACAAAAGGTGAATTGAATTTGCTACATTTTTTGCAGTATTTCTTGAGTGCCTTGTTGCAAACAGGATGCATGCATTGGAATATTTGTTTTCTGTACAGGCTTCGATTCTTTTCACTCAGTCAATTAGATTGGTATTTTGGAGTAACTACAATGTTATTGATCCATTCTCAATTTATTCCTATCACAAATATGTAACAGTTTTAAAGTCACCGTTGGCCTCATGGTGAAATCCCTGTGTGGTTTCCTTCCTCTCCGGCAACTGAGGTAGGAAGGAGGCCTGTATTTTTGTAGTGACTTGGTGTATTGATACACCATCCACAGTGTTATTAATAACTTCACCATGCTCAAAGGGATAACCAAGGTCTGATTTTGACATTTCTACCCATCTACCAATTGATGCCCTTCTTTGTGAGGCACTGGAAAACCTCTCTGGTCTTGTGGTTCAATCTGTGTTTGAAATTCACTGCTCAACTGAGGGACCTTACAGATCATTGTATGTGTGGGGTAGAGAAATTATATAGTCATTAAAAACTCACGTTATACACTAAAAGTGCACACAGAGTCCATGCAACTTATTATGTGACTTGTTAAGCACAATTTTACTCCTGAACGTATTTAGGCTTGCCATAACAAAGGGTTTGAATACTTATTGACTCAAGACATTTCACCTTTAAATGTTTTATTAATTTGTAAAAAAAACTTAATTACACTTTGACATTCTGGATTATTGTGTGTCAGCCAGTGATAAAACATCTCAATTTAATACTTTTTTAATTCAGGCTGTATCACAACAAAATGTGGAAAAAGTAAAGGGGTGCGGATACTTTCTGAAGGCACTGTATCCAGTGATGTCTTGGCAAGAGATTTCAACTATATTGATCTATTAATAATAAATAATAATAATATATTTATTTGACATAATGCTTTTCATTACACAAAGAATCTCAAAGTCGCTGTAAAAACCAAACAACAATTTTTATTCGATGTGGCAGATTCTTGGGTGATGGCTTCCACAATTTCAGATGATAAGATGATAAGATAAGATGGAGAGTTTTCCCAATTCATGCTCTTTTCACATCAAATCAAAATCAAATCAAAGTTTGTTTGTCACATGCGCCGAATATAACAGGTGTAGACTTTACCGTGAAATGCTTACTTACAAGGCCTGAACCAACAATGCAGTTCAATAAATAGAGTTAAGAAAATATTTACTAAATAAACTAAAGTAAAAAAATTGCAGAACAATAACGAGGCTATATACAGTGGGTACCGGTACTGAGTCAATGTGGGTGGGTACAGATTAGTCAATGTGGGGGAGGGGGGTCAATGTAAACAGTCCGGGTGGCTCTTTGATTAATTGTTCGGTAGTCTTATGGCTAGGGGGTAGAAGCTGCTTGGTGCGCCGGTACCACCTGCCATGCGGTAGCAGAGAGAACAGTCTTTGACCTGGGTGAATGGAGTCTTTGACAATTTTTTGTGCCTTCCTCTGACACCGCCTAGTATATTGGTCCTGGATGTCAGGAAATTTGGCCCCGGTGATGTACTGGGCCATACGCACTACCCTGGTAGTGCCTTACCGTCAGATGCTTAGCAGTTGCCATACCAGGCGGTGATGCAACTGGTCAGGATGCTCTTGATGGTGCAGCTGTATAACATTTTGAGGATCTGGAGACCCATGCCAAATCTTTGAGGTGGAAAAGGTGTTGGAAAAGGTGTTCAAAGCCATTCAAATCGTTGACGCCGCGGCCATTCCTGAGTCCAGTCACTTCTAATATACAGGGTCAGCATAGGCCTCGCTGCTTTGCCTAGCCTTAATTTTCACATGTGTATTGCCTCAACATATAGCCTGGGGTAAGCTGAGCACATTTGGGAATGTCTACATAGTTTGGCGCTCTTATCCTATGATCGCATCCCGCATCCTTTGAACTGAACAAAGCTAGGTAGCTAGCTAAAACAATCTGACAGTTCCAAATGAACAATATTGGACTTTAAACAATTTTCCAAGTTTGAATAATGTAACGCGCTATTTGGCGGGTTCAACTGATAGAATGGATATTGGCTCTATCACTGATGAGAGCGTAAATACAATGGTATTTACATTTGGTGTTTTTTTAATGTTGGGGTTAATATGTACAGTGCCTTGCAAAAGTATTCATCCCCTTTGTGTTTTGCCTATTTTGTTGCATTACAACCTGTAATTTAAATTTATTTTTCTTTGGATTTCAGGTAATTGACATACACAAAATAGTCCAAATTGGTGAAGTAAAATGAAAAAAATTACTTTATAAAATTATAAATGATAAAAATTCAGGAAAAGTGGTGCGTACATATTTCTATGAAGCCCCTAAAAAAGATCTGGTGCAACCAATTGCCTTCAGAAGTCACATAATTAGTTAAATAAAGTCACCTGTGTGCAATCTAAGTGTCACATGATCTGTTACATGATCTCACCTGTTCTGAAAGGCCACAGAGTCTGCAACACCACTAAGCAAGGGGCACCACCAAGCAAGCGGCACCATGAAGACCAAGGAGCTCGCCAAACAGGTCAGGGACAAAGTTGTGGAGAAGTACAGATCAGGGTTGGGTTGTAAAACAATATCCAAAACTGTGAACATCCCACGGAGCACCATTAAATCCATTATTAAAAAATTTAAAGAATATGGCACCACAACAAACCTGCCAAGAGAGGGCTGCCCACCAAAACTCAGGGACCGGGCAAGGAGGGCATTAATCAAACAGGCAACAAAGAGACCAAAGATAACCCTGAAGGAGCAGCAAAGCTCCACAGCGGAGATTGGCGTATCTGTCCATAGGACCACTTTAAGCCGTACACTCCACAGAGCTGGGCTTTACGGAAGAGTGGCCAGAAAAATGCCATTGCTTAAAGAAAAAAATAAGCAAACACGTTTGGTGTTACAACATTAACAATGTCTACCCTGTATTTCTGATAAATTTGATGTTATTTTAATGGACAAAAAATGTGCATTTCTTTCAAAAACAAGGACATTTCTAATTGACCCCAAACTTTTGAACGGTAGTGTGAGATTACAGGTTTCTAGTGATTTACAATGTTAAAAATATAGAACAGTTGCCTTTACAATATAATTTGTCTTTTGAACTCTTTTGAAAGAATGGATTTAAATATGCAGTATATAGTACATTCCCCTACACTCCAAACTCTAATCAGATTATTCTCTATGAACTGTCAAGTTTCCTATATATGTTTAGAAATGTGTGTTTTAACAGAATCATTAATTATTTACTGAATCAGGTTTCGTTGTCACTATTTGTAGCCTGCAATTGTGGCAAAGTGGCAAACTGAATCCAATTGTACAGTATCGAGAGAAAGGTATTGTGTTTCCCGAAGTAATCAGAAACATATGCGCCATCATATTCAAAGATTTTACAGAGTAACTTAATTGAACGCAATGTTAATTACAGGCTCATTACACTGTGTAACACTGACATTTTGGTAAACCTTACGAAAGCATGTCTGTGTTAACACCAGCAGGAGAACAACCCCGGAACAGCAGTTCCTGTGAGGATTACGTTTATAGACTTTTGTGGATTTGTCCAGAGTAAGTGTTCCATGTCCTAAAGGTATTTTCTACAGCTTTGCATTTTTGTTGGTTTTACTAGCAGATCTGGCTTGGCTTCCCTGACCGATGTTTAACATTTAGTAAATGAATTTCCTTGACAGATGTTGTAGGAATTTGATCATGTTGCTGGCCAATAGCGTCATCCGGGTTTGATCGGGGTAGGCCGTCATTGTAAATAAGAATTTGTTATTAACTGACTTGCCTAGTTAAATAAAGGATAAATAAAATACAAAAATAGCTGCATAAGTAAAACAGACAAGTTATATCTGGCATTGAGTATGACACCTATGTTTAAAGCTGTTTCTTGGATTTGCTGCTCCAGGATGTATGAATTCTTAAACACACATACTCTGTAACTGTATAAGTGTTCCATGCTGTAGATGCATATTTTTCCACCATGTTTTTGATCCCCTGTTTGGAACCTACACAGCACAACTCATCCCTGAGTTGCACAACTCTCTGGTGTTGGCAAGGGGACACATTTTTCTGAGAGCAATTATTATTAACAGGTGTAGACTTAGACACTTGATAAGAATAGTGATCATAGACCCAATGTCTGAGACATACTCTCACACTCTTTCGCTCACATATACTCATTATTACATACTCGCACACATTTGAACGATAAAACTTGTGAAGTTCTCGATTTAGAAGTTTTTCAGTTTGTAGTAACGTTTTTAGTTTATTCGACATACATGAGTATATACAGCTGTCTACAGTATTTTCATTGTTGCCATGACATATTCCTGAAAATGAGAGGCAAGCGTATCAATGGTATACATAGTTTCTGGTCTCCGGTTACCGAATTTGGCCGACAGTTCCTTGCATTGTGAGACAGATACATTTTCTGTTTCCTTCTATTTGCAATCTCTGCGCGACAGCAGAATAATAAGGGTGCATCTTCATGGCTAGACATATTAATGGGGATGTTTCAGCTTTAGTAATACATCTGTGCTGCACATCTGTGTGGAGCAAACTGGGGTGATATATTTAAGCTGCATTACTCTGTATACACTGCCAAGTACCTGTCTCTCTGACTCTGCTTTCCTTCTTCGTTTCCAATGTGGCGAACACCTGCAGAAATACGCAGATATTTCCAGTTGTCATTGAAAATTGAGTCTCTCATAATATTTGCAGGCCACCCTGGGGAATATTTATTTGGTGATTTATATAGTTTTGTTGTATTTATTGTAGTATGCCAATTGTGCAGTCATTTTTGTTTAAGTAATATATTGGCAAGAGGGACTCTTTTTATTTAAAAGTTGATAGGTTGAGGTTGAATGGGGCTTAGAACCACCTACACTTTATAAATGTACGGGAACAGAAACTGGAAATTTGACCCGGGCACATGCTTCAATGCATTTCTTAAACATGGACACAGTTTAAAATAAATTGATGTAATAGGCGCTACAGCCCACTCTCCATATGACGTAAAGGAGAATTTCACTATGTAGGATCCTAATCTGTATGTTTGATGTAAATGGCATGTTATACAAGGTTCCAGACACTTCTTTTTGCAATTTCACTTTAGCAATTTCACCAGCAATTGACTTCCTGGGCCTTATTCTGGAGTTACAGGGTGTCCAAAAACATGAATAAAGTCTCCAAAAACACCCAAATATATTGTTTTACAAATGACAAAGCTCTCAGTATTGTGATGCAGGTCTTTAGACAATGTACACATTCAATTGTGTTAATACCGAACTGGATCTGCAATGATATAATCCATTTTGTTCAAAACAAGCAATCATTTTCGAGGTGTGCATATTGGCGTGCATGCGTGCACTTCCTCATTCCTCTCGCTACTGTGCGCGCGTAAGTACGGGGCGTGCTACTGGCACAGGTACTAAATAGCTAGCTAGCTAGTTACGTTGTCAGTCACTTACACTCAGATCAGCCAGGTGACGACAAGGGCACTGAAGTAATTTTTGTTCAGTTATTTTCTGAATATTGATGAAAATGGTTTGCAGATGTGCAATCCCAACATGCGACAATGCAATGAAAAAAACATAGCTAGTCCAATAACTTTTCACAGACATCCCTTGGCTAGTTGTTCTGCAAAGATGCATAAGCACACCCAGCCACAGATTTCTTGCGTTGGATCAACGGGTTTGTAGCTAGCATTTCTCTGATAACAACTTCTGTAAACCACCAACAACAAGACAAATCCTTGGTAAAAAGAAGAAGAAAACAGCTATACCAACCATTGAAGGACGTCACTGCGCCTGTCAAGGACCAGCAGAAATTGGTAAGAGATATGATATGAAGCTAGCTAGATAATAAAGTATCGAACATCACTGACGCAAGGAAAAATACTGAAGTTGTTTTGTGCTTCGCTATTGTTATTTAATTCTACAAAACATGTAGTTTGCAATTTTAGACAGCTTGGGGCGCTTTTACATATCCCCTGTATAATTCGAATCCTGTAGCTTTTGTTTGGGTACCCTCTTCGACGAGGTCCAGTTACAAGTTTTATTTCTCATCATTGTATTCTTTACCTCTTTGAAGTCACATCATTACTCTCTTTTTGTTTTCAATGCCCTGCTCCACTAACGTCTGATTTATCAAACATCTCTGTTATAGATTTAAAATGACAAGTTATAAAACCAGTTCACAGGGTAGGTTAACTCTGGAGACTCCTTTGGTGTCGACAGGTAAATCAGCGTTTAATTATCTTGCACCTCACGTGCAAGGATTTTGCGACCTGTCCTTCAGGGCAGATCCCCACCTATTTTGAGCCCCACCTGTTTAGAAAAAGATATACAGTTGAAGTCGAAAGTTTACATAGACTTAGGTTGGAGTTATTAAAACTTGGTTTTCAACCACTCCACAAATTTCTTGTTAACAAACTATAGTTTTGACAAGTTGGTTAGGACATCTACTTTGTGCATGACACAAGTCATTTTTCCAACAATTGTTTACAGACAGATTATTTCACTTATAATTCACTGTGTCACAATGCCAGTGGGTCCGAAGTTTTTCAAACACTAAGTTGACTATGCCTTTAAACAGTTTGGAAAATTCAAGAAAATTATGTCATGGCTTTAGAAGCTTCTGATAGGCTAATTGACATAATTTGAGTCAATTGGAGGTGTACCTGTGGATGTATTTCAAGGCCTACCTTTAAACTCAGTGCCCCTTTGCTTGACATCATGGGAAAATCAAAAGAAATCAGCCAAGACCTCAGAAAAGAATTGGAGACCTCCACAATTCTGGTTAATCCTTGGGAGTAATTTCCAAACGCCTGAAGGTACCACGTTCATCTGTACAAACAATAGTACGCAAGTATAAACACCATTACACCACTCAGACGTCATATTGCTCAGGAAGGAGACGCGTTCTGTCTCCTAGAGATGAACTTACTCTCGTGTGAAAAGTGCAAATCAATCCCAGAACAAGCTGGTTCCACCATTGGGATGCTAGGACAGAGAAGAGCTTGGACTAGGCTGAGCGGGAGCTGCCCTCCTGGCGTGGGAGGGAAAAAGACCAGAGGTGGGTTGGGGTGTACAGTTTGAGTATAGGCTGTAGGCAAGCACCATGGTCTTGTAGTGAATGCGAGCTTCGACTGGAAGCCAATCAAGTGTGCTGAGGAGCGGAGTGACATGGGAGAATTTGGGAAGGTTGAAAACCAGGCGGGCTGTAGCGTTCCCCACAAGCGGGGAGCCCAACCAACAGTGAGTTGCAGTAGTCCAGACAGGAGATGACAAGTTACCTGGATTAGGATCTGGGCCTTTTCCTGTGTGAGATAGGGTTGTACTCTAAGGATGTTGCAGAGCATAAACCTAAAGGAACGAGTCACTGCTTTGATGTTTGCAGAGAAAGACAAGGTGTTGTCCGGGGTCACGCCAAAGTTCTTAGCACTCTGGGAGGGCGACACTGTGGAGTTGTCAACCGTGATGCAGAGGTCTTTGAGCGGGAAGGCCTTCCCCAGAAGGAAAAGCAGCTCCCTTTTGTCAAGGTTGAGCTTGAGGTGGTTGGCAGACTTAGTGTGTAAATCTTATGCAGATGTGGGAAAATGGCTAATTGTTGTTTCATTTCTTCTTAGGCACACCCAGGTACAGTATTGGTTTTCCAAAACAAACCAAATCCTGGGTTGCTAAGAAAATTTACGAGCCAACAAAACAGACCTTCCTGTTGGACCTGGTAGAGTGTGTGCTGAAAGGACAGGAGGACACGACATTGGTGTACAAGGACCTGCTCTCCCATGTACAACTTCCAAGATGACCACCAAAGAACATAGCCAGTGTTCCAAGACCAGACAAGGCTGAGATTGTAGCTGCACGCCGGTCCCAATTCGGACTTCTGCCCCTTACCACTGTAGCTCGAAAAGGACATGAACGTTTCCACTCTGGTGCCGACACCCCACTGAGAGCTCCTGCTACCTAATCACAGCCACCGCACAAATGGTAATCAAAACCGGTTAAGGCCAACTTGGATGTATGTCTTCATGTATGTCTATTAATTATAATCCACATAGTAATTCACATTTCCTGTTGCTGCAGGATTGTTTTCCTGTTGTAGCAAACTGGCTTAAAATAAGATCCTACATCTGTACTTGACTCAACTGCAATGTACCCACCCAACCTACTCTGTTATTACTGTATAGTTTACTGTTCCAATCCAGTCACTTTATCCTACCAACCACCATCTAGCTAGCCAATGCTACTGTACTGCACTGATACTGTAGACAATCTCCTCTGAAACCTCTCTCTGACCCTGGGAGTTAGGGAACCAAACTTTTCTCTCTAGAACTCTCTCAGAAGGCAATGGGTGAATTAACAATGGGTGAATTGCCCTCTACTGCAAGATGATAGTCAGGCTCTGGTCATGAAGAGTGTTACCAAGTTCCGTCGTCAGCACCATCCACAACAAGTACCCCTCACCCACCAATGCCTACGTTGGATTCAATTCCTTCAGAATCCTTTGAAGAACCTTCCACCGATGGCTCATCACATTTCCCTTCCCTTTCTACTGTATATCTCCTTTTCTCATTCATGGGAAAATTGTGATTTTGTGTTACATGTATAGTAAGGATTATCTGATCTTGTACACAATGGCAGCTGAAAGTAGAATTGCAGTATACAAAGAAAGAATGTGTTAATGAGAAAAGGACGCAACTGGGCAGCACTCGTCATGACCACGGCCAAGTCGTTCGTTTTTCAATCCCCATTCTAAGACCACTCCGTAAACCATCAAGTCTATATTGCCTTGAAAATACATGGAAAAAACAAACATGTCAGCTCGTGAAAGCCGAATAACACTAGGTAGGTCTACTGGTGGATATGTGGGTGACTGGTGACATTCTCTATTTGACACAGCATACGAATACTGTAATGTTGTGAAATTGCAAAAAACAAGAGTTTACTTATTTGCTACTGGATGGCACTATTTTCTTCTAGAATTTGAGCCATTTTCAGTTCATCAGAACAACTGATAGATTGCTTTTGGCCAAACTCAAGATAGGGAAAGCCGTGAATAGTTGGGTTTGTGTTATGGGTTGCAGCACTAAAGTTTTAAATGAATATTAGGCACCCTTAAATGATGAGCAGATGGCATCACTTGTCTCACATCAGCTAATTGTCTAATCATCAATAACAATGCAAAGAAAATGTGCTACAGTGCTCAGAGGTTAATAATTATGTTATTTAGGCCTAGCAAGTTTCCCATCCTAAACCTTGAAGTCCACATTTGTTGGGACATCGGTCATAACAATAACACTGAAACGTTCAATCGCACCAATAGAGTGCTCGCTGTAATAGATCCTGTTGCACTAACTAGTCCATGGCAGGGCAGGGATCAGTTACTTATTTTCAGCAGGGAAAATAGACTTCCTCTGGAAAGTATCAACTGTCAAATTAACTGTACTGGAGCTCATAGTATGTTTTGTAAAACGTTATTGCATTAGGCTGACTCCACAATCACCCGACCTCAACCCAAATGAGATGGTTTGGGATGAGTTGGACCGCAGAGTAAAGGAAAAGTAGCCAAAAAGTGCTCAGCATTTGTGAGAACTCCTTCAAGACTGTCTGAAAAGCATTCTAGGCGAAGCTGTTTGAGAGAATGCCAAGAGTGTGTCATCAAGGCAAATGGTTGCTACTTGAAGAATCTCAAATTTGAAGAATCTCAAATATTTGGTTACTACATAATTCCACATGTGTTATTTCATAGTTTTGATGTCTTCACTATTATTCTACAATGTAAAAAATACTAAAAATAAAGAAAAATCCTTGAATGGGTAGGTGTCCAAACATTTGACTGGTACTGTACATAAAATTATCTGTAAGGTCCCTCAGTCGAGGAGTGAATTTCAAGCACAGATTAAAACAAAGACCAGGGAGGTTCCTATTGGTAGACGGGTAAAAAAAAAAGATGAGATTGAATATCCCTTTGAGCGTGGCGAAGTTATTAATTACATTTTGGATGGTGTGTCAATACACCCAGTCATTACAAAGGTCTAGGCATCCCTCCCTGACTCAGTTGCCGGAGAAGAAAACCGCTAAGGGATTTCACCATGAGGTCAATGGTGATTTGAAAACAGTTACAGAGTTGAATTGGCTTTGAAAGCAGAAGACTGAGCATGGATCAACCGCATTGTAGTTGCTACGAAATACTAACCTAAATGGCAGAGTGAAAAGAAAGCCTGTACAGAGTACAGATATTCCAAAACGTGCATCTTGTTTGCAATAAGGCACTAAAGTCAAATGAGACAAGGAAATTGACTTGTATTATATTTTTAAGCAAGGTTGTGGCAGCATCATCTTATGGGTATGCTTGTCATCGGCAAGGACTAGGGAGTTTTTATGATAAAATACATGGAATAAAGCTAAGCACAGGCAAAAGTCTTGAGGAAATCCTGGCTCAGTCTGCTTTGAAAGACAAATTCAAATTTCAGCAGGACAATAAGCTAAAACACAAGGCAAAATGTACACTGGAGTTGCTTACCAAGACCACATGGAATGGCCTAGTAACAGTTTTGACTTGTGACCCAGTTAGGGGGAGTGATGAGCTCTACAGCAGAGTCTCACAACTCAATCGCTGGTTGAAAACTGTTTTCTACCACTCCCAAAAGATAGAATTTGTAGATAATTGGCCCTCTTTCTGGGACTCACTCCTCAGCCTGGCCTGCTGAGGAGTGACGGACATAGACCAACATAGACAGGGCTCTAACTCCTCTAGCTCCACAATGAAATAGGGTGCAGGCCAGGCAGCAGGCTGTTAGCCAGCCTGCCAGCTTAGTGGAGTCTGCCACTAGCACAGTCAGTGTAGTCAGCTCAGCTATCCCCATTGAGACCGTGTCTGTGCCTTGACTTAGGTTTACATTTACATTACATTTAAGTCATTTAGCAGACGCTCTTATCCAGAGCGACTTACAAATTGGTGCATTCACCTTATGACATCCAGTGGAACAGCCACTTTACAATAGTGCATCTAAATCTTTTAAGGGGGGGGGGGTGAGAAGGATTACTTTATCCTATCCTAGGTATTCCTTAAAGAGGTGGGGTTTCAGGTGTCTCCGGAAGGTGGTGATTGACTCCGCTGTCCTGGCGTCGTGAGGGAGTTTGTTCCACCATTGGGGGGCCAGAGCAGCGAACAGTTTTGACTGGGCTGAGCGGGAACTGTACTTCCTCAGTGGTAGGGAGGCGAGCAGGCCAGAGGTGGATGAACGCAGTGCCCTTGTTTGGGTGTAGGGCCTGATCAGAGCCTGGAGGTACTGAGGTGCCGTTCCCCTCACAGCTCCGTAGGCAAGCACCATGGTCTTGTAGCGGATGCGAGCTTCAACTGGAAGCCAGTGGAGAGAGCGGAGGAGCGGGGTGACGTGAGAGAACTTGGGAAGGTTGAACACCAGACGGGCTGCGGCGTTCTGGATGAGTTGTAGGGGTTTAATGGCACAGGCAGGGAGCCCAGCCAACAGCGAGTTGCAGTAATCCAGACGGGAGATGACAAGTGCCTGGATTAGGACCTGCGCCGCTTCCTGTGTGAGGCAGGGTCGTACTCTGCGGATGTTGTAGAGCATGAACCTACAGGAACGGGCCACCGCCTTGATGTTAGTTGAGAACGACAGGGTGTTGTCCAGGATCACGCCAAGGTTCTTAGCGCTCTGGGAGGAGGACACAATGGAGTTGTCAACCGTGATGGCGAGATCTTGGAACGGGCAGTCCTTCCCCGGGAGGAAGAGCAGCTCCGTCTTGCCGAGGTTCAGCTTGAGGTGGTGATCCGTCATCCACACTGATATGTCTGCCAGACATGCAGAGATGCGATTCGCCACCTGGTCATCAGAAGGGGGAAAGGAGAAGATTAGTTGTGTGTCGTCTGCATAGCAATGATAGGAGAGACCATGTGAGGTTATGACAGAGCCAAGTGACTTGGTGTATAGCGAGAATAGGAGAGGGCCTAGAACAGAGCCCTGGGGGACACCAGTGGTGAGAGCACGTGGTGAGGAGACAGATTCTCGCCACGCCACCTGGTAGGAGCGACCTGTCAGGTAGGACGCAATCCAAGCGTGGGCCGCGCCGGAGATGCCCAACTCGGAGAGGGTGGAGAGGAGGATCTGATGGTTCACAGTATCGAAGGCAGCCGATAGGTCTAGAAGGATGAGAGCAGAGGAGAGAGAGTTAGCTTTAGCAGTGCGGAGCGCCTCCGTGATACAGAGAAGAGCAGTCTCAGTTGAATGACTAGTCTTGAAACCTGACTGATTTGGATCTAAAGGTCATTCTGAGAGAGATAGCGGGAGAGCTGGCCAAGGACGGCACGTTCAAGAGTTTTGGAGAGAAAAGAAAGAAGGGATACTGGTCTGTAGTTGTTGACATCGGAGGGATCGAGTGTAGGTTTTTTCAGAAGGGGTGCAACTCTCGCTCTCTTGAAGACGGAAGGGACGTAGCCAGCGGTCAGGGATGAGTTGATGAGCGAGGTGAGGTAAGGGAGAAGGTCTCCGGAAATGGTCTGGAGAAGAGAGGAGGGGATAGGGTCAAGCGGGCAGGTTGTTGGGCGGCCGGCCGTCACAAGACGCGAGATTTCATCTGGAGAGAGAGGGGAGAAAGAGGTCAGAGCACAGGGTAGGGCAGTGTGAGCAGAACCAGCGGTGTCGTTTGACTTAGCAAACGAGGATCGGATGTCGTCGACCTTCTTTTCAAAATGGTTGACGAAGTCATCTGCAGAGAGGGAGGAGGGGGGGGGGGAGGAGGATTCAGGAGGGAGGAGAAGGTGGCAAAGAGCTTCCTAGGGTTAGAGGCAGATGCTTGGAATTTAGAGTGGTAGAAAGTGGCTTTAGCAGCAGAGACAGAAGAGGAAAATGTAGAGAGGAGGGAGTGAAAGGATGCCAGGTCCGCAGGGAGGCGAGTTTTCCTCCATTTCCGCTCGGCTGCCCGGAGCCCTGTTCTGTGAGCTCGCAATGAGTCGTCGAGCCACGGAGCGGGAGGGGAGGGCCGAGCCGGCCTGGAGGATAGGGGACAGAGAGAGTCAAAGGATGCAGAAAGGGAGGAGAGGAGGGTTGAGGAGGCAGAATCAGGAGATAGGTTGGAGAAGGTTTGAGCAGAGGGAAGAGATGATAGGATGGAAGAGGAGAGAGTAGCGGGGGAGAGAGAGCGAAGGTTGGGATGGCGCGATACCATCCGAGTAGGGGCAGTGTGGGAAGTGTTGGATGAGAGCGAGAGGGAAAAGGATACAAGGTAGTGGTCGGAGACTTGGAGGGGAGTTGCAATGAGGTTAGTGGAAGAACAGCATCTAGTAAAGATGAGGTCGAGCGTATTGCCTGCCTTGTGAGTAGGGGGGGAAGGTGAGAGGGTGAGGTCAAAAGAGGAGAGGAGTGGAAAGAAGGAGGCAGAGAGGAATGAGTCAAAGGTAGACGTGGGGAGGTTAAAGTCGCCCAGAACTGTGAGAGGTGAGCCGTCCTCAGGAAAGGAGCTTATCAAGGCATCAAGCTCATTGATGAACTCTCCGAGGGAACCTGGAGGGCGATAAATGATAAGGATGTTAAGCTTGAAAGGGCTGGTAACTGTGACAGCATGGAATTTAAAGGAGGCGATAGACAGATGGGTAAGGGGAGAAAGAGAGAATGACCACTTGGGAGAGATGAGGATCCCGGTGCCACCACCCCGCTGACCAGAAGCTCTCGGGGTGTGCGAGAACACGTGGGCGGACGAAGAGAGAGCAGTAGGAGTAGCAGTGTTATCTGTGGTGATCCATGTTTCCGTCAGTGCCAAGAAGTCGAGGGACTGGAGGGAGGCATAGGCTGAGATGAACTCTGCCTTGTTGGCCGCAGATCGGCAGTTCCAGAGGCTACCGGAGACCTGGAACTCCACGTGGGTCGTGCGCGCTGGGACCACCAGATTAGGGTGGCCGCGGCCACGCGGTGTGGAGCGTTTGTATGGTCTGTGCAGAGAGGAGAGAACAGGGATAGACAGACACATAGTTGACAGGCTACAGAAGAGGCTACGCTAATGCAAAGGAGATTGGAATGACAAGTGGACAACACGTCTCGAATGTTCAGAAAGTTAAGCTTACGTAGCAAGAATCTTATTGACTAAAATGATTAAAATGATACAGTACTGTTGAAGTAGGCTAGCTGGCAGTGGCTGCGTTGTTGACTTTGTAGGCTAGCTGGCAGTGGCTGCGTTGTTGACACTACACTAATCAAGTCGTTCCGTTGAGTGTAATAGTTTCTACAGTGCTGCTATTCGGGGGCTAGCTGGATAGCTAGCAGTGTTGATTACGTTACGTTGCGTTAGGCAAAAAGGTTGGGCAAAACTAAACATGGCGGTGTTCACTTTAGCAATCTCACTAGAATAAAGACCTCCTCCATTCCTGCCATTATTGAAAGAGATCGTGATACCTCACATCTCAAAATAGGGCTACTTAATGTTAGATCCCTCACTTTAAAGGCAGTTATAGTCAATGAATTTATCACTATTCATAATCTTGATGTGATTGGCCTGACTGAAACATGGCTTAAGCCTGATGAATTTACTGTGTTAAATGAGGCCTCACCCCCAGGTTACACTAGTGACCATATCCCCCGTGCATCCCACAAAGGCGGAGGTGTTGCTAACATTTACGATAGCAAATTTCAATTTACCAAATATAAAAATATGTTTTCGTCTTTTGAGCTTCTAGTCATGAAATCTATGCAGCCTACTCAATCACTTTTTATAGCTACTGTTTACAGGCCTCCTGGGCCATATACAGCGTTCCTCACTGAGTTCCCTGAATTCCTATCGGACCTTGTAGTCATAGCAGATAATATTCACATTTTTTGTGATTTTAATATTCACATGGAAAAGTCCACAGACCCACTCCAAAAAGCTTTCGGAGCCATCATCAACTCAGTGGGTTTTGTCCAACATGTCTCTGGACCTACTCACTGCCACAGTCATACTCTGGACCTAGTTTTGTCCCATGGAATAAATATTGTAGACCTTAATGTTTTTCCTCATAATCCTGGACTATCAGACCACCATTTTATTACGTTTGCAATCGCAGCAAATAATCTGCTCAGACCCCAACCAAGGAGCATCAAAAGTCATGCTATAAATTCTCAGACAACCCAAAGATTCCTTGATGCCCTTCCAGACTCCCTCTGCCTACCCAAGGACGTCAGAGAACAAAAATCAGTTAACCACCTAACTGAGGAATTCAATTTAACCTTGCGCAATACCCTAGATGCAGTTGCACCCCTAAAAACTAATAAGAAGACTAGCTCCCTGGTATACAGAAAATACCCGAGCTCTGAAGCAAGCTTCCAGAAAATTGGAACGGAAATGGCGCCACACCAAACTGGAAGTCTTCCGACTAGCTTGGAAAGACAGTACCGTGCAGTATCGAAGAGCCCTCACTGCTGCTCGATCATCCTATTTTTCCAACTTAATTGAGGAAAATAAGAACAATCTGAAATTTATTTTTGATACTGTCGCAAAGCTAACTAAAAAGCAGCATTCCCCAAGAGAGGATGGCTTTCACTTTAGCAGTAATAAATTCATGAACTTCTTTGAGGAAAAGATCATGATCATTAGAAAGCAAATTACGGACTCCTCTTTAAATCTGCGTTTTCCTCCAAAGCTCAGTTGTCCTGAGTCTGCACAACTCTGCCAGGACCTAGGATCAAGAGAGACACTCAAGTGTTTTAGTACTATATCTCTTGACACAATGATGAAAATAATCATGGCCTCTAAACCTTCAAGCTGCATGCTGGACTACTATCGATACTATCGAATCTTCCATTCCTCTCAATTTTTTGGGAAAAAGCTGTTGCGCAGCAACTCACTGCCTTCCTAAAGACAAAACAATGTCTACGAAATGTTTCAGTCTGGTTTTAGACCCCATCATAGCACTGAGACTGCACTTGTGAAGGTGGTAAATTACCTTTTAATGGCGTCAGACCGAGGCTCTGCATCTGTCCTCGTTCTCCTAGACCTTAGTGCTGCCTTTGATACCATTGATCACCACATTCTTTTGGAGAGATTGGAAACCCAAATTGGTCTACACGGACAAGTTCTGGCCTGGTTTAGATCTTATCTTTCGGAAAGATATCAGTTTGTCTCTGTGAATGGTTTGTCCTCTGACAAATCAACTGTAAATTTCGGTGTTCCTCAAGGTTCCGTTTTAGGACCACTATTGTTTTAACTATATATTTTACCTCTTGGGGATGTCATTCGAAAACATAATGTTAACTTTCACTGCTATGCGGATGACACACTTTTCAATGAAACTTGGTGAAGCCCCAAAATTGCCCTCGCTAGAAGCCTGTGTTTCAGACATAAGGAAGTGGATGGCTGCAAACTTTATACTTTTAAACTCGGACAAAACAGAGATGTTTGTTCTAGGTCCCAAGAAACAAAGAGATCTTCTGTTGAATCTGACAATTAATCTTGATGGTTGTACAGTCGTCTCAAATAAAACTGTGAAGGACCTCGGCGTTACTCTGGCCCCTTATCTCTCTTTTGACGAACATATCAAGACTGTTTCAAGGACAGCTTTTTTCCATCTACGTAACATTGCAAAAATCAGAAACTTTCTGTCCAAAAATGATGCAGAAAATGTTATCCATGCTTTTGTTACTTGGTTAGACTACTGCAATGCTCTACCTTCCGGCTACCCGGATAAAGCACTAAATAAACTTCAGTTAGTGCTAAATACGGCTGCTAGAATCCTGACTAGAACCCCAAAATTTGATCATATTACTCCAGTGCTAGCCTCCCTACACTGGCTTCCTGTTAAGTCAAGGGCTGATTTCAAGGTTTTACTGCTAACCTACAAAGCATTATATGGGCTTGCTCCTACCTATCTTTCCGATCTGGTCCTGCCGTACATACCTACACGTACGCTACGGTCACAAGACGCAGGCCTCCTAATTGTCCCTAAAATTTCTAAGCAAACAACTGGAGGCAGGGCTTTCTCCTATAGAGCTCCATTTTTATGGAATGGTCTGCCTACCCATGTGAGAGACGCAGACTCGGTCTCAACCTTTAAGTCTTTACTGAAGACTCATCTCTTCAGTAGGTCATATGATTGAGTGTAGTCTGGCCCAGGAGTGTGAAGGTGAACGGAAAGGCTCTGGAGCTGTTCTGCCTGCGGCTAAGGAACCCTGACCTGTTCACCGGACGTGCTACCTGTCCCAGACCTGCTGTTTTCAACTCTCTAGAGACAGCAGGAGCAGTAGAGATACTCTCAATGATGGGCTATGAAAAGCCAACTGACATTTACTCCTGAGGTTCTGACTTGTTGCACCCTCGACAACTACTGTGATTATTATTATTTGACCATGCAGGTAATTTATGAACATTTGAACATCTTGGCAATGTTCTGTTATAATCTCCACCCGGCACAGCCAGAAGAGGCTGTCCACCCCTCATAGCCTGGTTCCTCTCTAGGTTTCTTCCTAGGTTCTGGCCTTTCTAGGCAGTTTTTCCTAGCCACCGTGCTTCTACACCTGCATTGCTTGCTGTTTGGGGTTTTAGGCTCGGTTTCTGTACAGCGCTTTGAGATATCAGCTGATGTAAGAAGGGTTATATAAATAAATTTGATTTGATTTAACTTCAATGAAAATGTTAAGACTTGAAAATTGAAATGATCAACAATGAACTTGACAGAGCTTGATTTTTTTTAAAGAATAATGGGAAAATATTTCACCATACAGGTGTACCAAGAGCTTAGACTTACCCAGAAAGACTGATATATGTAGGGGATGGGAAATGATGCAGACAATTCAATTGATAGAAGTCACAATCTATCTGCAATATTAAAGCTGATCTCTGCAAATGGTGATTCTAACATGCATTAACTCAGGGGGTTGAATACTTAACTAATCAATATGTATTAGTGTTTTTATTCACTATTAATGTAAAACAAAAATGAAATTTTACAGAGTATTTTGTGTAGATCGTTAAAATAAGTTTGTAACACAACAAAATGTGGAAAAGTCAAGGGGTTTGAATACTTAATGTAGTCAACAATGGTGCAACAATTCAGCTTGATTGTGTTATGTTTAAATCAAAGCTAGTATTTGACACAAGTAATTGACAGTAAACCGGAAAAATTATGAGAAGGGGGAATCATTTTCACAATTCTCTCCCCAAATTCTCATTACTGAAAAGCGTCTGGAATTAATTCTCGGGTAATTTTATAACATTTTACTTTAGAAAAACCAAACTTATTTAAATAAAAAAACAAAATATGTTGCTGTAGTTTGTCCACAAATCAAAAAAATTGTATACAGCACATTTGGAATGTATTCATACCCTTTGACTTTTTCCATATTTTGTTACATTACAGCCTTATTCTAAAAATGATTCAATTAAACGTTTTACTCATCAATCTACACACAATACACCACAATGATAAAGCAAAAACTGTTTTCTAGAAATGTTTGCAAATGTATTAAACATAAAAACAGAAATACCTTATTTAAATAAGTATTCAAACATTTTGCTATGAGACTCGAAATTGAGCTCAGGTGCATCCTGTGTCCATTGATCATCCTTGAGATGTTTCTATTGTGTGATTGGAGTCCACCTGTGGTAAATTCAATTGACTGTACATGATTTGGAAAGACACACACCTGTCTATATAAGGTCCCACAGTTGACAGTGCATGTTAGAGCAAAAACCAAGCCATGAGGTTGAAGGAATTGTCAGTAGAGCCATGAGACAGGATTGTGTCGAGGCACAGATCTGAGGAAGGGTAGCAGCATTGAAGGTCCCGAAGAACATAGTGGCCTCCATCATTCTTAATTGGAAGAAGCTTAGAACCACCAAGACTCTTCCTAGAGCTGGCCGCCCGGCCAAACAGAAATCGGGGGACAAGGGCCTTGGTCAGGGGGGTGACCAAGAACCCAATGGTCACTCTGACAGAGCTTCAGAGTTCCTCTGTTGAGATGGGAGAACCTTCCAGAATGACAACCATCTCTGCAGCACTCCACCAATCAGGCCTTTATGGTAGAGTGACCACACGGAAGCAACTCCTCAGTAATAGGCACATGACAGCCCACTTGGAGTTTGCAAAAATAAATAAAAAAACAAGATTCTCTGGTCTGTTGAAACCGAGATTGAACTCTTTGGCCTGAATGCCAAGCATCGGGCCTGGAGGAAACCTGGAACCATCCCTATGGTGAAGCATGGCGGTGGCAGCATCATGCTGTGGGGATGTTTTTCAGCGGCAGGGACTGGGAGATCTTTGATAAAAACCTGCTCCAGGGTGCTCAGGATCTCAGACTGGGACAAAGGTTCACCTTCCAATAGAACAACGACCCTAAGCACACAGCCAAGACAACGCAACAGTGGCGTCGGGACAAGTCTCTGAATGCTTCAGTTGTTTATTTTAATATATTTGCAAACATTTCTAAAAACCTGTTTTTACTTTGTCATTATGTGTTGTTGTGTGTAGATTGATGAGAAGGAAACAAAAGTCATGCATTTTAGAATAAGGCTATAAAGGGAAACAAAATGTGGAAAAAGTCAAGGGGTCTGAATACTTTCCAAATGCACTTTAGTAGTTGAAGTTTACATTAAACTATTTTATTTATTCCATACAAACACAGTGTCTGTGGACATGTTTCTCATTGCCGTAACACTTTTTCAAGATCCTGTCAAAACTCAGATAAATTTTTTAAATAAAGTTTTATTCACCCTTTGTGCATCATCTAGAGGAGTAGTAGGAGATCAAGTAAACGTGATCTCTTACCGTATAACTTTAAGAATTAGGTTATTATTCTCAAACACCCCCTATATCCCGCATTATCATTACTAAAATGGCAAAAAATCTAAAATTGGGAAAAAGTCCCATTGAACTGTATTTTTATTTTCAGTGTCATGTTTAACTCAGGCCTTTTCATTATGGGAGCAATGTTAAAAATGCATAATATCTAATAAAAAAAACATAAATATTTGTAAATAGAAATTAATACAGATCTTAATCTCAGAGATGATATTGCGAGATGGTATTGCGTGAAAAATGACACTTGAGAATTTTTTTGTCAAATGTCAGTTTTGTGAGAATGATCCATATATGATTCATGTGAATCATTTTGTAATTAATTTGTGGTTGAGGCTCCATTCTCAAATTAACTAAGTCACCTCAACCTTATTACAATCAAAATACTTAATCCTTTAATTTGTATCATTTTTTTAAAAAGGTAGGGGCGTGGATTAGAAAACCAGTCAGTATCTGCTGTGACCATCATTTTCCTCATGCAGCACGACACATCTCCTTCGCATAGAGCTGATCAGGCTGTTGATTGTGGCCTGTGGAATGTTGTCCTACTCCTCTTCAATGACTGTGCGAAGTTGCTGTATATTGGCGGGAACTGGAACACGCTGTCGTACACATCGATCCAGAGCATCCCAAACATGCTTATTGGGTGATATGTCTAGAGAGTACGAAGGCCATGGAAGAACTGGGACATTTTCAGCTTCCAGGAATTGTGTACAGATCCTTGTGACATGGGGCTGTGCATTATTATGCTGAAACATGAGGTGAAGGCGGTGGATGAATGGCACTACAATGGACCTCAGGAGCTTGTCATTGTATCTCTGTGCATTCAAATTGCTATCGATTAAAGTCTATTCTGTTCGTTATCTGTCGCTTATGTCTGCCCAAACCATAACCCCACAGCCACCATGGGGCACTCTGTTCACAATGTTGACATCAGCAAACCACTCGCTTCCCTGAAACGGTTTCTGACAGTTTGTGCAGAAATTCTTCGGTTGTGCAAAACAACAGTTTCCTCAGCTGTCCGGGTGGCTGGTCTCAGAAAAAGAAGCCGGATGTGGAGGTCCTGGGCTGGCGTGGTTACACATGGTCTGGTCTGCGGTTGGGCGTACTGCCAAATTCTCTAAAACGACATTGATGGAGAATGAACATTAAATTCTCTGGAAACAGCTCTGGTGGACCTTCCTGCAGTCAGCATGCCAATTGCACACTCCCTCAAAACTTGAGACATCTGTGGCATTCTGTTGTGTGACAAAACTGCACATTTTATAGTGGCCTTTTACTGTCCGCAGTATAAGGTACACCTGTGTAATGATCATGCTGTTTGTGTGTGTAAGAGCAATTAGGAAATCAGCGGCAGGTAACTCTAGTATGTAATGATGATGGTTTAAATATTCCTGAGGAGTTTTATTTTTTAATTTATTTAAATCAGTTAAAGAACAAATTCTTATTTTCAATGACAGCCTAGGAACAGCAGGTTAACTGCCTTGTTCAGGGGCAGAACGACAGATTTGTACCTTGTCAGCTCAGGGATTCAATCTTGCAACCTTTCGGTTACTAGTCCAACGCTCTAACCACTAGGCTACGCTGCCCCTCCAGCGTAGGAGTAGCAGTATGTGGTTCCACATCAATCAATCAAATGTATTTTATGAAGGCAATTTCACATCAGCTAATACAGATACCCAACCTAAAACCTCAAATAGCAAGCAATGCAGATGTAGAAGCACAGAAGGGCAGGAACTTAGGAAGAAACCTAGAGAGGACGCAGGCTCTGGGGGGTGGCCAGTCCTCTTCTGGCTGTGCCGGGTGGAGATTATGAGAGTACATGGGCATTAAAGGGGAAGTTGACCTAAAATCACCAATTTCCCAAGTGGTTCCATACATTGAAACGAATTAGGTGGCGTGTGCCCTCTCCCCCTCTTTCACCCTGAAGTCTAGAACTGGACAGCTGCAAAGAGCATGAGAAATGTTTTATTGAAAGAGTACAGCCTAGAGAGCAATTTTTTTATCAAAAGTACTATCGGTTTTGAGTCAGGAAATGTGTACTTTTCCACATGAAACTATTATTTTATGTGGTCGACTGCAACAACAGCGGACAAAGGTAACAACTGTGTATGTGTGCTCTCATGGGGGAATCCCTTCATGTGAAAACTGTATGTAAAGGCCCTCATTCACAATCACAGATGCACATTTATTCTAGGGAGAAGTGAAGACAGTAGCCTAGCAATACAAAGTTATATGAAGTTAACAACAACCTACAAACATGACTGATGACAAAATACTCGCTAGTAATGAAGAAAACTACCGGAGGGTTGCTGATGGTGTTGTCAAACCGTATTTATTTGAGCAAGAGTATTCTGACGAAATTGAGCTTCAGATGGCCGTCACCGCTCTAGCCACAAAGGCATAAAAAGCAGTAGAACCACTGCCCCAGCCCCAGCCCATCCCCAGGATTAACGCCAATGCCTACACACGAGAAATGCTTATGATCGTGCACAACTGATTGGCAAACGTACTGCAAATTGAGAAATCCTGTGACTAAACTGAATAAAAAGTAAAAGAGACTATACCATGAAACAAAGTTTTTCATTGGCAAGATAAACAAACATTTTTCATTGGCAAGATAAGCAAATGTAGGTATGACATGCCAGCAACAAATGCCAAACCTACACATCCAAGTATTTCTGATCAAATTATGAAAGACAAGCGTTGTAATTTTGAATTCCGTAAAGTGAGTGTGGAAGAGGTGAAAAAATTATTGTTGTCTATCAACAGTTACAAGCCACCGCAGTCTGACAATTTGGATGGAAAATTACTGAGGATAATAGTGGAATTTTATTTTATATATATATTTTTTCCCCCCGTTATTTTACGAGGTAAGTTGACTGAGAACACGTTCTCATTTACAGCAATGACCTGGGGAATAGTTAAATGATATGATGATGATATTGCCACTCCTCTTTGTAACTGATGCAAGCAGTAGTATTTGATTTTTTTTTAAATACACCTTTTGGAACACCGGGGACAGTGAACACAAGCTCAGACATGCACTCTACACACACGTACACGTGGATGTTGTACTGTAAATATGTGATAGTGGAGTAGTGGCCCAAGGGAACACACTAAATGCATTGAGTAAAGTGTTATGAAATGTAATGTCATGTAATTTTATAAACTGTATATAACTGTCTTAATGTTGCTGGACCAGGAAGTGCCTTGGCAGCAGCTAATGGGGATCCTTAATAAATACAAATACTAATTTCAGCCACACCAGTTGCTGACAGGTGTATAAAATCAAGCATACAGCCATGCAATCTCCATAGACAAACATTGGCAGTAGAATGTTATAGGATGCCACCTTTCCAACAAGTCTGTTCGTCAAATTTCTGCCCTGCTAGAGCTGCCCCGGTCAACTATAAGTGCTGTTATTGTGATGTCTAGGAGCAACAACGGTCCAGCTGCGAAGTGGTAGGCCACACAAGCTCACAGAATGGGACCGCCGAATCCTGAAGCGTGTAGTCTGGAAAAATCGTCTGTCCTTGGTTGCAACACTCACTACCAAGTTCCAAACTGCTTATGGAAGCAACGTCAGCACAATCACTATTCATCGGGAGCTGGGTTTCCATGGCCGAGCAGCCGCACACAAGCCTAAGATAACCATACGCAATGCCAGGCGTCAGTTGGAGTGGTGTAAAGCTCGCCGCCATTGGACTCTGGAGCAGTGGAAACGTGTTCTCTGGAGTGATGAATCATGCTTCACCATCTGGCAGTCCGACGAACGAATCTTGGTTTGGCTGATGCCAGGAGAAGACTACCTGCCCCAATACATAATGCTGACTGTATAGTTTGGTGGAGGAAGAATAAAGGTCTGGGGCTGTTGGTCATGGTTCGGGCTATCCCCTTTAGTTCCAGTGAAGGGAAATCTTAACACTATATCATACAATGACATTCTAGATGATTATGTCCTTCCAACTTTGTGGCAACAGTTTGGGGAATGCCCTTTCCTGTTTCAGCATGAACATACCCCTGTGCACAAAGTGAGGTCCATATAGAAATGGTTTGTTTTTGATTGGTGTGGAAAAACTTGACTGGCCTGCACAGAGCCCTGACCTCAACCCCATCGAACACCTTAGGGAAAAATTGAAATCATGTCTGCAAGCCAGGCCTAATTGCCTAATATCAGTGCACAACCTTACTAATGCTCTTGTAGCTGAATGGAAGCAAGTCCCCACAGCAATGTTCCAACAGCTAGTGGAAAGCCTTCCCAGAAGAGTGGAGGTTGTTTTAGCAGCAAAGGCGGGACCAAATCCATATTAATGCTCATGATTTTGGAATGAGATGTTCGACGATCAGGTGTCACATACTTTTGGTAATGTGGTGTATTTCACACAAGGCTATACAGTTGCCTAAAAGTTGTCATGCAAATAAGCCATGGCTAGCCAACACAACAGACATTGGGAAAAGGTGAGAACATATCCAGTAGACAACAACAACTTAAATGCGTGCCAGAGGAGCTTGCTGTTGCTTGGTCCTTCGAAGATCAATCTATTGAGGCCAGAACCTGTGAGTGAGATGTGGAAATTGACCTCACAGTTATTGGTGACACAATGGAAGTTCATGATGCATACAATTATAAGGGCTCTATTTTCGGCTGGCGTTAATGTGGTGCTAATGTCAAACGCACGTTAGTTTGTCATGTAAAAACTGTCAGACTGGCATTTTCCAGCCCAAATGCCAGGTTCGGCAATTTACCTGTCTTATATCAGCACGCTTGCGCTCAGATGGGAGGGGTGGAAATATTTTAGTCGTGCCCTTAAAAACATGATCCAAAGTGCTATTTTCAGGAAGCATTGGTAGGGATATTTTAGACCAACCAAAAGCTGGTTTTAGCTGTAACGCAGTTGCTTGTGACATTCATTTTGACAGTGGAAACGCAGCCTATCCAGCTGTGATGCACACTGGTTCTCTCTCTGACAAGTTGGGAGTTACCTATCAAGAGGAGAAACACGGAGGCCCGGCTGTCTTTGCTGGCCTAGCTAGGCTGGAGACTTAAATGGAGGATGCTAACAAACATTTTCAACTATGCAGGAGCTGTGTTAATTTTGATTTATTCTGGGACAATGTTAACTTTTCTAGGATAGGGGGCAGCATTTTCACGTTTGGATGAAAAGCATATCCAAATTCAACTGCCAGCTACTCATCCCCAGAAGATAAGATATGCATATTATTAGATTTGGATAGAAAACACTCTGAAGTTTCTAGTTTCTGTTTGAATCATGTCTGTGAGTATAACATAACTTATTTAGCAGGCGAAACCCAGAGGACAAACCATTCAGAATTTTTTTTTGAGGTCACTCTCTTTCAATGAATTTTCATTGGGAATCCAGATTTCTAATTGACCTTCTTGCAGTTCCTACCGCTTCGACTGGATGTCAACAGTCTTTAGAAATTGGTTGAGTTTTTTTCCTTTGTGTAATGAAGAAGTACGGCCATCTTGAACGAGGGTCACTTGAAGTGTACTGTTTGTTAGAGGCGCATGACCAGAAAGCTAGCTACAGTTTGTTTTAATCCTGTATTGAACACAGATCACCCCGTCTTCAATTTTATTGATTATCTACGTTAATAAATACCTAAAGTTGTATTACAAAAGTAGTTTGAAATGTTTTGGCAAAGTGTACAGAAAACTTTTGAGATATTTTGTAGTCACGTTGCACAAGTTGGAACCGGTGTTTTTCTGGATCAAACTGACATTTTGGATATATATCGACGGAATTAATCAAACAAAAGGACCATTTGTGATGTTAATGGGACATATTGGAGTGCCAACAACAGAAGCTCGTCAAAGGTAAGGCATGAATTATATTTTTATTTCTGCGTTTTGTGTCTCGCCTGCAGGGTTGAAATATGCTTCTCTCTCTTTGTTTACAATGGTGCTATCCTCAGATAATAGCATCGTATGCTTTCGCCGAAAAGCCTTTTTGAATTCTGACATGTTGGCTGGATTCACAACCAGTGTAGCTTTAATTTGGTTTTTAATTTGGTAAATATGAACTTTACCGAACAAAACATACATGTATTGTGTATTGTGTCATCTGATGAAGATCATCAAAGGTTAGTGATTCATTTTATCTCTATTTCTGCTTTTTGTTACTGCTCTCTTTGGCTGGAAAAATGGCTGTCTTTTTCTGTGACTTGGCTCATACCTAACATAATCCTTTGGTGTGTTTTCGTCGTAAAACCTTTTTGAAATCGGACACTGTGGCTGGATTTACAACAAGTGTGTCTTTAAAATGGTGTAAAATACTTGTATGTTTGAGAAATTTAAATTATGGGATTTCTGTTGTTTTGAATTTGGCACCCTGCAGTTTCACTGGCTGTTGACGAGGTGGGACGCTACCGTCTCACGTACCCTAGAGAAGTTAAGACAGCTAATCAGCTGTCCCAGGTATTGTCTGAGGTGAGCTTCTCGCCTCTTCTTCCTCGTGTAGGTATTCAGGATTCGGACCACGATGGACATGAGCTGCAGCTCTTCGTCTCTCTGGTCTAATGGAAAGGTGAGTTTATTTCTTCACCTCATGTTGAGGTTCAGAGATTCAGCCATTTAAAACATGTAGCTCTCCGCCTCATGTTTCCTGGTCTGAAGGTTATTTCCTCTTCCAAGCCTTTGCACTCTTGGTCAAAAGGGGCATTCTGTCATGCTGCCAAGCTCTCTGACCTCACTCGGTGCGTGGCTACTTAATGCGCAAAGGATATCAAAAACGATTATCTAATTTGAAAACTAAAATCACATTCCTATCTTAACACAAATACTTTTATCATTCTCCACACACAAATCATTAACATTGATTAATCAATTAAATTTGCTTTTGCAAATTAATTTACATCCAACTCCCACATTACTGATCCAGTATTGATGATTCCTTAACTTCTATAAATAGATTAGAATCATTTTTGCAGCTTCCAATGACTCAAAACCCAAACTTTGAAAAATATATAATGTGCAAGCTACCAGAGGTGGTGGTCCCCATTCCCCCGCCAATTAGTAAACCTTTATCCATAGAAGGATTAATCGCTGACCTCAGCAGCGATATAAACCCCTGGGACTAAACACCTCCCTCTGCAACTGGATCCTGGACTTCCTGACGGGCCGCCCCCAGGTGTTAAGGGTAGGTAACAACACATCCGCCACAGTGATCCTCAACACGGGGGCCCTCAGGGGTGCGTGCTCAGCCCTCTCCTGTATTCCCGTTCACTCATGACTGCACGTCCAGGCACGACTCCAACACCATCATTAAGTTTGCTTGAGAGATGACGCACAACAAAGGTATCTACCACAAAACCACAATACCAACAACCACCCCGGTCCAAATAACTTTAAGAAATGTCACCAGCGAAATGACTACCGCTACAATCAACCTGATTGCTACATTCCTGCACCCAACCCACACAAAGTGTCAATGCACAAGGGTAACAAGGGTGACAAAAGGTTCAATGATGACCAAAGCATAGACCAATACTCTCTAGAATCTCTGCTAAGCGAAGAACAAAAGCATTAAAAAAAATAGTTATTGAAAACGATAAGTCACCATGACTAGGCGTGGATTTTCCGGATAACAGATCCGCCAAAATTAACTCCATTAGCGAGGACGTAAGCAATCAAATTACTCCCACTCTCAATCGAAACCCTATCCAGGGCCCGCTCGATCAAGAAACAAATCCATGAGCTTTGACTATAGACTCGGTTACAAATGTTGCGACGCACAAGGTAAACATCGCAAAAGCCAATTCCACTCAAACTTCGATGAGCCGATCTGTTTTAAAACCATTAACACAAATGACACATCACGCCATTGCGAACATTCACTCCACTTTGTGGAGAATATGACCACAAAATGCCATACCTCAAAACAGTCCTGGAGGACTGCTTAACCTGTGATGCACTAATTGATTCAGGCTCGAAAATATCGCTCATCTCTCAAACATTGTTCAATGATCTCAAAAGGGCTTTGAACCCAGCTAAACGTTGGTTTAAAATGGAACGGTGCGACACTGAACTTCGAGTTTTCACTCAGACGACCTCGCCTCTCACAACGCGACTCATGTTGAAACTACACCTTCAAGACATATCACTTGTTCACCCTGTGTATGTTTCCAGCCTCGAAACTGAACACCTGCTACTTGGAGCAGACTTGATGGATCGTTTGGTCCCATTGATAGATTGGAAAAACAACCAATTGTGGTCCACACTGACCACACTGTCTTCTCCTAACGCTGACTGCAACACAGTCAACACAATCAAAAATATGTTTCGACACCTCTTGGTGCAGAATCTGACTGAAGCAGATATTACAATACCTCATCTCATTCAATCAGCAAACCTGATTGACTTTTCTTTTCATGACTTCTAGCCAGCAGTCTCTGGGTGAGCAACTTCCCTCCTCCTTGGAGTCATGTGAAACCGTTAGTAAGATTAACTTATCTTGTCCTTCGGAGACTTCCGCAAGCACCGCGGCCATCTCAGGAAATAAAGCATCAACGTGCAGAGTGGACTTCTGATGATACATGTTCCGCTTTGAGGGGACTGAAATCCCTTTCTATGACACTAACAGCGTCAGTCCCGCCACTGACCCGATTACTCCCACTGGTGAAACACTGTGCGATATGGCAGACAAATAACCTTGTCTCAGTTCGCAGGAACTGGAATGGTTGCCACACGCGAACGCTGTGGTGACTGGCAGGCCACAACAGCCACTGAGCGTTTTGAAGCACAAACACTAGGTGATTTGGTTGAAAGATTACAGCTAATCTAGTAACAACGCGGCTGCTGACAACTCGTACAAAGGGTAAGCCCTTTTCTATTGTGCCTCGGACACCAACATCAACTGCTGGTGGGGGGGGGGGGGGGGGTCCTGAGACACAAAGGGGGGGAATCCCAGCCCAGACCCATGATGAGCCTCGTCGAGGCCAGTTGGGGGGGTTGAGACTGTGTGCAACACTGTACGAGGCCGCCCGATAAGGAAACAAATCAAGTTGTAAACTACCCCACCAGAACAGAGAGGAGCGGACAAGCCCCTCAACGGGATAACCTTAGAATACATCTGAGATATTACTGAGGTTTACCACACTGGTTGTAAAAGAAGTCCAGTGCACTTTCCAGCTCCAAAAACAAATGGAAACAATAATCATTCCTTGCCATGTGTAGTCTCAAATACATTGTGTCTAGTAAAATGGTCTAATCATGTGTAGGATAACATTTCGGAATAAATCGGTAGGATACCTTGTCCCCTTGGGTACCACTATCAGTGCCAGCAACAGTCAGTCCAGCCACAGTCAGTAAGAAGGTTAGAGACCTAACAATTAGAATTGTCATTGATAACAGTGACACAGGAGGTAGTAGTCACTCGGATTGCAACACGTGGAAGGGAATCTCCAAGACACTCTTCTGATAGTTAACACACATGCCGCTAATAAATAGAACCCTCCATTCAGGAGGAAAGTTATTAGAAGTCATGAACCATGATCACATCGCGTACTACTGGTTCAGTGCTTACAGAGTACTTCCGTCGTGATGTAAACTCCTCCGTGGATAACATAGCTATGAGATAGACTCCTTCACACCTATCGCCACTGCAATGGTGTAAGACACATTGACTTGTAGTAAAACCACTACAGGTCCCCTTGGCATATGACTTGAGGTTGGCACCGATTCTTACTGACACATGGTCATTGACCTGGAAATGATCTGATGACGTCAGACAGGATACTTGGTTTTCTTTCCCTTGGCATGTGAGCTTGTGTAAGCATAAACACACATGTACAATGGAACGTTTAATGAGGATTTATACGAGGATCACTCAAGGGTCCGAGCAAAATACCAGCCTTGGTAAAGTTGGAAATGTACTCTGAAGCCCCTTTGACTCAACATCTACATTAATCACCAGTTTCTCCCCAGAGGTCCATAGGCCATCCCTGTAGACGGTCCGAAGCTAGTGCTTTACAGCTGTAGACTTATCATGTAGTTATCCACTTATGATAGTGCCCTAAGCAACACACCGCTTAGAAGGATCGCCCTAGATATGACATTAGACAAAATGCCATGATAGAGTCATTTAGCCATGACCGTGGACGTGTATAGAATATAGTCCAATTAGATGATTAAGGTGTGGTAACTATATATTGTATATCTTTTGTTTGTGATTTTATTCATTTTTTGTTTCATTTCTTTGACACTTACGAAGTGAGGTCAGTAGGCGAGGTCAGAACAGGTGCACCAAAGCTGGGACAGAGAGACTGAAAAACAGCTTCTATCTCAATTCCATCAGACTGTAAAATAGCCATCACTAGCCGACTTCCACCCAGTCACTCAACCCTGCACCTTAGAGGCTACTGCTCTATATACATAGACATGGAATCACTGGTCACTTTAATAATGGAACACTAGTCGCTATAATAATGTTTACATACTGCTTTAGTCATTTCATATGTATATACTGTATTCTATTCTACTGTATTTTAGTCAATGCCACTTCGACATTGCTCATCCTAATATTGATATATTTCTTAATTCCATTCTTTTACTTTAGAGTTTTGACTATTGTTGTGAATTGCTAGATATTACTGCGTTGTTGGAGCTAGGAACGCAAGCATTTCGCTACACCTGCAATAACATCTGCTAAATCGTGTATGTGACCAATAAAATGTATTTGATCTCCCCACTCAATCACAACAAATAAACCTCCTGCAAGTTGAGTTCAGTAACTACAGGCTGATACCATTAAATTCAATAATACATTACAAGTAAAAGTTGTGTTGACTCAAATTTGAATGCCGAGTGTCAGGTCTCTTTCCATTTAGAGACATCAGTATCAACCCCGTCTGTTAGTCTGGACTTCATCACATCATCTTGCAAGTCTCCATGTACTGGCTCCGTACATGTTTCTATGAACACATACACATATAGTCACTGTTCTATGACAAATGGCAGTTAGGATAGTATATGTTTGTTTGTCAGATATCACCTATGTTGAAGTTTAAACATGTCAGACTAAACCTACCTAATTCTGGTCTCCCCATCGACAACCATTGGTGAGCAGGCAAGAGGTAAGGATGGAGGTGAGGTCTTTGCCAGCCACTTGAGGTTGGTGGCACCTTAATTGGGGAGGACGGGCATTCTTCAAAGGACAAAGGACTCGGTTGGGCAACACGGCCTCCCATCTACCACCAACCTACCGAAGCGCAGCTCAGAGTAAATATTGATTGCATTTTCCTTTTCCAAATGGGCGGTAATTTAGAATGCATAAGATACTGTATTTATGATAACACAGCTTCGCCCTTTGTTCCTCAGTCTTCCCGCTCTTTCACTCAAACCCAGCCCCCTTTTCTTTTGTGTATCCAGCTGTCATATCTGTTCCGCCCGCTAGGGACGTTTTCCTTCATTTCATTCTGTGTATATATTCATTCTGTGTATATGTAATTCTGTGTGATTAGTTAGGTATTTAGTAAATAAATAATTAAACCCAATTTTGTATTGCTGATTCAACTTGTTAGCCAGGGTTCGTGAAGATAACCAAGAATTTACAACTTTCAGATGAGACGGAAATAAGGTGACGATTAATATTGACTGCTATTGATGTAAAATATTACTAGGTCTTTAAGAGTTTATTCAGAAGATAACAGCTCTGTAAATATTATTTCGTGGTGCCCCGACTTTCTAGTTAATTACATTTACATGATTAGCTCAATCAGTTAATATTAATTACGGAGAAAGGATTTTATAGAATAGCATGTCATATCACTTAATCCGGCATAGCCAAAGACACGACACTACCAATTGGATACTGTGAAATTGGGGAGAAAAAGGTTTCCATGTGTTTGATGCCGCTCCGTTCTGGCTATTATTATAAGCCGCCCTCAGCAGCCTCCACTATTGCCAACGCCCCATATATGGGCATGGCAGCGTAGATCAGCTCCTGGCCCTTCATCAAAGATACTGGTCGGACACACACAGCACTGATTACGTTATCAATGGTGGTTATGATTAGCATGGTGTCACCAACCTGATTGATGAACTCACCTTTATATTTCACTTCAGATATCATGATATGTGAAGTGAAATAGAATGGTAAACACAGTGATCAGGCTGGTTCTAGGTTATGAAGGTGAATTGTGACAAAATTCGAAACTTTTTGGACGTGTGACCAGGTCAAATGTCACCAATCTGATTCAGGTGTCCTTCCTGTTCCATTTACAGGAATGCTCACAGCGAGGGCATGTCTGCGTGATGCTGAGGGTCCCCTTGCTGGTCTTCTTTATGTTTGCATGTTCGGCTGCAATTTGGACATCTCTCGAACAACAGCAGCAGGCAATCCTCAACAACCATGTACTTTCTCATCTTATGAGGTGGTGTTGACTAGGAGGGGCTGTGAAAGGGTGATACAATAGACAGCCAAGTTGTAAATTGCATTTTGTTATGAAGAAAGGACAAAGCTTTTGGATAATGCACTTCACAACCAAAATGACTCTATTAGTTGTATCTGTTTTGCTGGGTAATTAACCTACTAGTTTATCAAACCGGGTATTTTTTAATACAACTTTTCACATAACACACATTGAAGCTGTGTCATCAGGGCAGTAACTCGGGATAAGCTAATTCTAGTTAGTCTCTAGTTACCACAGCCACAACGTCATAAAGGCCGCTTATTTCTATAAATTATATTCTAACATTTTATTATAAACCTAAACCTAACCTTAATCACACTGCTAACCTTATGCTTAACTCTAACTCAAATTAAGACCAAAAAAGCAAATGTTTGTTTTCGTGAGTCTTTACGATATAGACAATTTTGACTTGGCTGTGGTAACTAGTGGAAACCCTAATTCTATACTTAACAGATGTTGACTGACTGTAAAGGGCTTAGGCAGAGTTCGAGTCAGAAGAACAGGTATCTGACTGGATAGTTTCGCTCTGAATACTCTGTGTGAGTATAAACAACCCACAAACCAAAACAACTTGCCTCCCAGGGTGTGGCCCAATAATATCTCAAAGCCCTGGAATGTGGTGACAGCCAATCTCTCTCCAACTGATTCCGCTACAAACACAGACGACGAGTTCAAATCAAAGCTGAAGGGTTTTCTGGCAGCTGACGGGAAAGCAATGCAAGAGCTATCGCAAATGGGTGATGCCCCAGGCCCCTCATCAGTGAACGCTGAAAACATAATCCAAGCTTTTATAAGTGTTTTACAGTGTTCTCTGGAACTCAACCCACACCAGCAGGGGAAAGTCCTGGCTTGACCAACCTCTTAAAATGGTGACTGAGAATGTCTGCTCTCCGTGTGAGAATATTAAAAGAATCAGTGAGAGCCTAAAGGAATTGGACATTAGCTAGGCTGTGCATGATGTAAATCCAGCCGCTACTGCAGAGAATTACATACAGGCCTAAAGGGCCTGGAACAGACGTTTGGCAGCCTTGAAAATGAAGTGGATCTGTATTTAAAGTTCAGGTCTACCCAGCAAAAAGCATGGAGATAAATTATCTGACTTCAAACGAAGATTTGAGAAACTGTTGAGACAGGTGATACGGAGAGGGGGAGTCGGGTCTGGGCGCGGAGATCATGTGTGGTTGGAACTTGTGATTCGGGTGGCCAAACAGCACGCAGAGCTCATACTGATCCACTTACGGTTTAGGGAACGTAAAGAGGCGCCACCCACTTTTTGCAGCTCCTGAGTGAAGTCAGAGATGAAGAAGAGCAAGAAGCAGTCAAAAACTCCCCCCCAGTCTCCTCCCATGTCATCCAGCCATGCCATGACCAGAGCCCACTGCTGGAGCAAGGCCATGTTCAGAAACTGCATCACCAACTCCGGAACGTGCAACTATGCATGATCACCCTTCTCCTCACTAGACAACGTTGACCCAGAGAAGATGGAAACAGGAAGTAGGCCCACTGACACTGGCTTACTTAAGTCAACAACTACATTAGCTACAGGCCAGGGTAGACACGCTGTCAGCGAGTCACACATCTCACTCACCTGGCTCAGGGGCAAAGAAACTTCTACAATTGTGGAAAAGATGGCCATTTTGCATTTATGTGTGTGGCAGCAGCAAATCACCACCAAGGTCATAGAGAGGCTACGGGGATTCATGAAGCACCAGGGAAATGGGAAACGGACCCAGTAACGGAGCGAGCTGTGCCCCAAACACCTGTGACTAGCTTCACCTTATCTGCATCACCTACCCTGAAAACTTTTTCCTCTGTCCCTAGTGGACTAGTTGGCCCAGCTTCCTTAATATCAGTCAAGATAAACAGTACTGCTTGCAAAGCTCTGTTAGACAGTGGGTCCCAGGTCACCATCATCTTCGAGAGCTGTTACCACGCTCACTTAGAGCATCTGCCTATACAGCCTGTGAAGGGTCTAGCCTTGTGAGGCCTCAGTGAGCACAAATCAAATCAAATATTATTTATCACATGCGCCGAATACAACAGGTGTAGGCCGCATCGTGAAATGCTTACTTACAAGCCCTTAACCAACAATGCAGTTCAATAATATTTACTAAATAAACTAAAGTAAAAAACATTAAGTAACACAATAAAATAACAATAACGAGGCTATATACAGAGGGTACTGGTACCGAGTCAATGTGCGGGGGTACATGTTTGTCAAGTTAATGTATACATGATTATACAAATTATGACTTTGTGGCTGTGGTAACTAGAGACTAACCAGTAGCAGAGAGAACAGTCTATGACTTGGGTGACTAGAGTCTTTGACAATTTTTCGGGCCTTCCTCTGACACAGACAAATATATTGGTCCTGGATGGCAGGAAGCTTGGCCCCTGTGATGTACTGGGCTGTACGCACTACCCTTTGTAGCGCCTGATGGTCAGATGCCGAGCAGTTTCCATACCAGGCAATGATGCAACCGGTCAGGATGCTCTCGATGGTGCAGCTGTAGAACTTTTTGAGGATCTGGGGACCCATGCCACATCTTTTCAGTCTCCTGAGGGGGAAAAGTTGTTGTCGGTACCCTCTTCTCGACTGTCTTGGTGTGTTTGGACTATGATAGTTTGTTGGGGATGTGGACACTAAGGAACTTGAAGCTCTCAACGCGCCACATTTCATCCCCATAGTCCAGGATCAGCTCCTTTTTCTTGCTCACGTTGAAGGAGAGGTTGTGGTCCTGGCAGTCTCTGACCTACTCCCTATAGGCTGTCTCATCATTGTCGGTGACTGTTGTGTTTATTTATGGAGTTGTAGTCGTGCTTGGCCATGCAGTCATGGGTGAACAGGGAGTACAGGAGGGGACCAAGCACGCACCCCTGTGGGGCCCCCGTGTTGAGGGGGTGGCCCGTCAGGAAGTCCAGGATCCTGTTGCAGAGGGAGGTGTTTAGTCCCAGGGTCCTTAGATTAATGACAAGATGGAAATGCATCCAACATGCGCAAGGTAAACATTCCACTCTGCGTTTTCCACAGTTTCTTAAATAGGCTGGCTACCTGTGTGATCAAGGAAGCCACCTAAAGCCTATAAACATTGGCAAGCAAACTATTGCCTCATTGGAACTCTGAGTGATCCAGTTTGTCCCGAAACAAAGCATACTATATACAGCTCCTACCACGCTGGAACCGTTCATTTACCTCTCCAGACAAAGAGAGCTCCATTGGAAAACTCATCTGGGACTTACTTCGTTAGCTTGATGGCTAACGTTAGCAGCTTAGCTATGTTAGCGTCTCTTTCAAGTAGACTTTAACCTGTAAGTTAAGCAGGAATCCGGGACAAGAAATAGAGGTCCTAGCTGTTAAAAGAGGTCCAGTGCCCTTTGTTTTATCACTAGCGACAGTTTTATTACTCATCACTGTTTTCTTTATCAAAAGGTTGGCTGGACCTTTTTGAAGTCAGAAAGATCACATCATTACCCAAATATTTTTTTACGAAGCCCTGCTCCACATACTTCCGACTTACCTAACGTCACTGTTAAGATTTAAAATAACAATTTATCAAACTCGTTCACAGGGTTGGTCGACTCTGGAGACTCCTTTGGTGTGTAGAGAGTTAGGTAAATCATCCTTTAATTTCCTTTCACCTAACGTGTGCAATGATCTACAATACACTTTAAAATTGGAAGAATTGATGCCCTTTAGGGCATTTCAGATTGATATCAGTGGACCTTTTTACTAAAGAATGTGGCTGTTTTTTTTATTGTGTTTTGCTTTTTGTGTACAGTGATCCCTCGCCACTTCGCGGTTCACTTATCGCGGATTCGCTATTTCGCGGATTTTCATAATGCATTTTTTTTTTTTTTTTGGTGCATTGTGCTCTGCATTCTGATTCGCTAAAAACTCACTCCCGCTTCTTGTATCAAAACATGCTACGAATTGTGCTATCATTTTGTCGTCTCGTGCAGTTATGTGTACGTACATAAAACAGCTTGGCAAATTTACATTAAGTTGGCCAAATTATCTTGTAATTTCGAACATCTCCTAAACCCATAATGTCGACGAAACGGCCTACACGTGAGTCACTGTATTTGTATACATGTAATAGTTGCTAATTGTAAAAAAAAAAAAAAGTTTTCTATTTCGCGGATTTCACTTATCGCGGGTCATTTTCGGAACGTAACCCCCGCGATAAACGAGGGATTACTGTATTGCTGTGTATAATAATGTGTATTTTATTGTGTATATGAATGTGTAGTTTAATGTGTTTATTGTATTTTGATGTGTAGGGTGGTGCTCATCTGGAAAAGAGACCTTGGTCTCAGCCTTGACTCCCTGTCAAAATAAAGGTTAAATAAAACAATTAAAACAGTGTGCCCTGAGACAAAAGGTCTTGATGGAGTCCCTGTGATTATTGGAAAAAATGCCCACCTGTTTCAACAGCTGAAATGCATCTGTGAAGAAGTTGCTGGCCCAGAGTTCGCCTGTGTGCTTCCCTTGCATCCTTTGTGCTCTGGAGCTTACCTTGAGGAAACCCCAGCTCGCATGCTACGTGGAAAGGTCTCCATGGAGTAAATCTTCCTCCTGGCGCAACCACTGACCTTACATGTAAAGTGCACCTTCCTCAACTCCTAGAGAGATACAGTGGCTTGCGAAAGTATGCATTTTTGGGGGGTTTGTATCATTTGATTTACACAACATGCCTACCACTTTGAAAATGCAAAATATTTTTTATTGTAAAACTAACAAGAAATAAAACAGAAAAAAAACCCCCAGAAAACTTGCATAACTATTCATCCCCCCAAAGGCACTGTATATTTTGCATGTTGAGACTAGAGGTCGACCGATTATGATTTTTCAACGCCGATACCGATACCGATTATTGGAGGGCCAAAAAAGCCGACACCGATTAATCGGCCGATTTGTATTTATTTATTTGTAATAATGACAATTACAACAATACTGAATGAATAATGAATGTAGGTTGTAGTTATTATAGGAATTATAGGACTATTTCTCTCTATACGATTTGTATTTCATATACCTTTGACTATTGGATGTTCTTATAGGCACTTTAGTATTGCCAGTGTAACAGTATAACTTCCGTCCCTCTCCTCGCTCCTACCTGGGCTCGAACCAGGAACACATTGACAACAGCCACCCTCGAAGCAGCGTTACCCATGCAGAGCAAGGGGAACAACCACGCCAAGTCTCAGAGCGAGTGACGTTTGAAACGCTATTAGCGCACCTCGCTAACTAGCTAGCCATTTCACATCGGTTACACCAGCCTAATCTCGGGAGTTGATAGGCTGAAGTCATAAACAGCGCAATGCTTGAAGCACAGCGACGAGCTGCTGGCAAAGTGCACGAAAGTTCTGTTTGAATGAATGCTTACGAGCATGCTGGTGCCTACCATCGCTCAGTCAGACTGCTCTATCAAATCATAGACTTAATTATAACATAATAACACACAGAAATACGAGCCTTAGGTCATTAATATGGTCAAATCCGGAAACTATCATCTCGAAAACAAAACGTTTTTTCTTTCAGTGAAATACGGAACCGTTCCGTATTTTATCAAACGGGTGGCATCCATAAGTCTAAATATTCCTGTTACATTGCACAAACTTCAATGTTATGTCATAATTACGTAAAATTCTGGCAAATTAGTTCGCAACGAGCCAGGCGGCCCAAACTGTTGCATAAACCCTGACTGCGTGCAATGAACGCAAGAGAAGTGACACATTTTCACCTGGTTAATATTGACTGCTAACCTGGATTTCTTTTAGCTAAATATGCAGGTTTAAAAATATATACTTCTGTGTATTGATTTTAAGAAAGGAATTTATGTTTATGGTTAAGTACAGTTGTGCAACGATTGTGCTTTTTTCGCAAATGCGCTTTTGTTAAATCATCCCCCGTTTGTCGAAGTTGGCTGTCTTTGTTAGGAAGAAATAGTCTTCACAAAGTTTGCAATGAGCTAGGCGGCCCAAACTGCTGCATATACCCTGACTCTGTTGCAAGAGAAGTGACACCATTTTTCCTAGTTAAAATAAATTCATGTTAGCAGGCAATATTAACTAAATATGCAAGTTTAAAAATATATACTTGTGTATTGATTTTAAGAAAGGCATTGATGTTTATGGTTAGGTACACGTTGGAGCAATGACTGTCCTTTTTCGCGAATGCCACCACATCGATTATATGCCACGCAGGACACGCTAGATAAACTAGTAATATCATCAACCATGTGTAGTTAACTAGTGATTATGATTGATTGATTGATTGATTGTTTTTTATAAGATAAGTTTAATGCTAGCTAGCAACTTACCTTGGCTTCTTACTGCATTCGCGTAACAGGCAGGCTCCTCGTGGAGTGCAATGTAATCAGGTGGTTAGAGCGTTGGACTAGTTAACCGTAAGGTTGCAAGATTGAATCCCCGAGCTGACAAGGTAAACATCTGTCATTCTGCCCCTGAACAAGGCAGTTAACCCACCGTTCATAGGCCGTCATTGAAAATAAGAATGTGTTCTTAAACAGAAGGCGCTGTGAATTTTGGGCCTGCTCTGAAATATGTGATAGTTGGCTTCTAAACGAATTTGACAAAGTGGGTTTGCTGTCCGTTTGTATCAGTTTGGTGTCAGAATTATATCTTATTTACTGATGGATGCTAACTTTATGGTTGACTTTTGTCCGTTTGCAATAAGTTTAAACAGGGATAAACCATCACCAAATTGACGTGCTGAAATCAACACCATCGATCGATGGAGAGGAACCACTATCACTGCTCGACCATCCTGAGTTCAACGGGCCAGTCAATTGGGCATTTCTGCAGTATATTAGAGCATGTCAAATTCGTGATGGTAAATGGCCATTGTAAGACATTGCAAATGGACATAAAAATCCTACAATGTGATTTTTTCTCTCATTTTGTCTGTCATAGTTGAAGTGTACCTATGATGAAAATTACAGGCCTCTCTGATCTTTTTAAGTGGGAGAACTTGCACAATTGGTGGCTGACTAAATACTTTTTTGCCCCACTGTATTTGAACCCAGTTCTGACACACATCAATATGTAGACATAGAACTTCATAACATGTATGTCCAGTGGCGTGTTATCATAGATGCCAAGGGAAGCCAGGCTTCCCCAAAAAAATGTAAGGTGAAAAAAACACACAAAATATTTTTTTCTTTCATCTCTGTGTTTAATACAATTCCTTCAAGTAACAAGAGGCTGAATTCTCACTGGAAAAAAGCATCCAAGCGAATGGAACAGCGCCCCTCTGTCTCTGTATGTGTAGCCCATCTATTCATTTGTATTTTGTATTTATTATGGATACCCATAATTTCACAACACACTGTGTGCCCTCAGGCCCCTACTTGTTACGGGTGTATACTGGAGGCGAAGTCAGGTGCAGGAAAGCAGAGTGTAGTTAACAGGTGCACTTTTTATTCCGGTTCAAACAAAAGCACATAAGTACATAAACGTGCCCAAAACACAGAACATGAACAAAAGTCTGGCGCGTGACAATACCCACAAAACATAAAACAATTTCACACAAAGACATGGAGGGGAACAGAGGACTAAATCCATTCAGTGTGATTAGGGAATGAAAACCAGGTGTGTATGGAACAAGACAAAACAAATGGAAATATGAAAAATGGAGCGGCGATGGCTAGAAAGCCGGTGACGTCGATCGCCGAACGCCGGCCAAACCACATATCTACAATACAAAATCCATGTTTACGTACGTGTGTATAGTGCACTCGCTATTGTGTGTATGTTTGTGTTGCTTAACAGTCTCCGCTGTTCCATACGGTGTATTTTTATCTGTTTTTTAAATCAAATTTTACTGCTTGCATCAGTTACTTGATCTGGAATAGAGTTCCGTGCTGTCATGGCTCTATGTAGTACTGTGCACCTCCCATAGTCTGTTCTGGATTTGGGGACTGTGAAGAGACCTCGTGTGGCATGTCTTGTGGGGTATGCATGGGTGTAGGAGCTGTGAGCCAGTAGCTGAAATAGACAGCTCGGTGCATTCAACATGTCAATACCTCTCATAAATACAAGTACTGATGAAGTCAATCTCTCCTCCACTTTGAGCCAGGAGAGATTGACATGCATATTATTAATGTTAGCTCTCTGTGTACATCCAAGGGCCAGCAGTGCTGCCCTGTTCTGAGCCAATTGCAATTTTCCTAAGTCCCTTTTTGTGGCACCTGACCACATGACTGAATAGTAGTCCAGGTGCGAATTAAAATAGGGCCTGTAGGACCTGCCTTGTTGATATTACTGTTAAGAAGGTAGAGCAGTGCTGTATTAGGGACAGACTTCTCCCCATCTGTATGATCCCGAGGAGTATGACATTATTGCTGACTGTAGCGTTGAATGCAAGTGAAGCCAGCGAGTATTTGGCCTCCATTGATAAAAAAACAACATAAAATAATACCCAATCAGCGTTGAGCTAAACTGAGTGAGCTCAGCTGTGAATGGTCCTGGCGCACCAAAAAAATAAAAGTGTCAAGGGAAGCAGTGTGGATTTGGCTTCACAACAATCACATCACATTAGAAGCCAAACATCACAGACAGAAAACTTGAATTGTTGCATCTCGTTGTGTCGTTGTCCTCTGGTGGCTAGCTAGCTAGCTACATTTGTCCCTTTCCTAAATTAGCCAAGAATGGAGATTTGGACTTGAGGTTTTACTTAATTCTCCGTACTGGCCAATAATTTAAAGGTGATTCTGATCCAACCATAAATTAAGCTAGATGTAGTAGTGTTAGGCTAATGTTAACTAGCTGGTCTGGCGTATCGTTACCCATGAAAGTCAGTTAGGCTAGCCAGCAAGCATTTTACCCATGTAGCCTAGGACAACAAAAACAAAAAGTGTGTATGACAGTGTCATAGACCGTTTAGGCAACATGAAAGAGGAGGATGGCATTTTCTTTTCTCTATAAGTAAGGTGAGTCAACATGTTTTTTTCTACTTTTTCTACTTTTTTCTGCACACACACACACGCACGCACACGGAAATCAGTACCATGGACCGCCACATTATATTTAGCTTACGTTGATTGGACTAAATAATTTTTGCCCCATTTTGCCCCATTACATTTTTTTTATGATATTTCTTTTAATTTGATTTGTTTTACTCCAGAAACAAACTCATACATATGAACAACAACTGACAGACACACACAAACAATGCCCCCCTTCCCTAGTGCCTACATTATTGTTTTCCACTTGGCTTTAAATTGTACCAATAATTTTTTCCTCGTTCACCCATGCTATTTCAATAATAAATCATTTGATTTTCCAATGTGTTAATGACGGTTGATTGATTGATTTCCAAGTTTTAGTACCTGTCCAGCCCATTGGGTATCTCACTACACCCCAATATGCCATGTCTTGAAATACGCAGACAGACGAATTAAAAGCAAGTTTACTTCGTAACACTTCTGACAGCCAACTTTCTAGCTCCGCCCACAACTTCCGGACTTTATAACATTCCCAGAAAGCATGGATTATTGAGTCATTATTAGTTTAACATTTAAGACACGACTCTGCTGTTGAATTTGTGAATTTTGTCTCTTGTATTATAAATTCTATACATTATATTATACTGGTTTAAGTGTTCATTTTTGTTAACTGTAATTTCCTTAGTTTTGCTCCAACTTTCCAACTTTCCCTCCATCTTGTGCCAGCATCAGTTCTTTGTAAGTCTTGGTTCCAATAGTAATTTTTTTTTAAACTATTGCTGCTTGGTTTTGTATGTGTTTCAAATCAAATCAACATTATTTTCGGGACCACCGAGGACTGAAGCACGTACCACATAAAAATCATCTGTCCTCGGTTGCAACACTCACTTCCGAGTTATAACCTTCAGCACAATAACTGTTTGTCGGGAGCTTCATGAAATGTGTCCATGGCCGAGCAGCTGTACACAAGTCTAAGATCATCATGCGCATGTCACGGCCGTCTGAAGAAGAAGGTGACCAAAGCGCAGCGTGGTAAGTGTTCATCATTTATTAAATAAAAACTGAACACTGAAATACAAAAAACAACAAAGAGAACGACCGAAACAGTTCTGTCTGGTGCAGACACAAAAAACAGAAAACAACTACCCACAACATACAGATGGAAAAAGGCTACCTAAGTATGGTTCTCAATCAGAGACAACGATAGACAGCTGCCTCTGATTGAGAACCACACACGGCCAAACACAAAGAAATAGAAAGCATAGAAAAATGAACATAGAATGCAAGACATAGAATGCCCACCCCAACTCACGCCCTGACCAAACCAAAATAGAGACATAAAAAGGATCTCTAAGGTCAGGGCGTGACAGTACCCCCCCCCCCCCCCCAAAGGTGCGGACTCCGGCCGCAAAACCTAAACCTATAGGGGAGGGTCTGGGTGGGCATCTATCCGCAGTGGCGGCTCTGGCGCGGGACGTGGACCCCGCTCCACCTTAGTCTTGGCCCACTTAGGTGGCGCCTCTGGAGCGGGGACCCTTGCAGCGGGCCCCGGGCAGGAGGGCGACTCCGGCAGCTCCGGACAGGAGGGCGACTCCGGCAGCTCCGGACAGGAGGGCGACTCCGGCAGCTCCGGACAGGATGGCAACTCCGGCAGCTCCGGACAGGAGGGAGACTCCGGCAGCTCCGGACTGGGGATTGTCGCTGGAGGCTCCGGACTGGGGATCGTTGCTGGAGGCTCCGGACTGGGGATCGACGCTGGAGGCTCTGGACTGAAGGGCGTCACTGGAGTGGAGAGACACACAGGAGGCTTCATGACATGGATCATCACTGGAGGCTTCGTGCCATGGATCATCACTGGAGGCTTCGGGCCATGGATCAACACTGGAGGCTTCGGGCCATGGATCATCACTGGAGGCTTCGGGCCATGGATCATCACTGGAGGCTTCGGGCCATGGATCATCACTGGAGGCTTCAGACTGGGAACCCTCATAGGAGGCTCGTACTGCGGAGGCACACTGGAGGCCTGGTGCGTGGAGTCGGCAAAGGGCATACCAGGCTGGGGATACGCACTGGAGGCCGGGTGCGTGGAGTTGGCACAGGATATACTGGGCCGTGGAGGCACACTGGAGGTCTGGAGCGTAGAGCTGGCACAACCCGTCCTGGCTGGATGCTCACTTTAGCCCGGCAAGTGCGGGGCGCTGGCACAGGACGCTGGCACAGAAATAATGGGGTGCAAAGGAGCTAAATAAATAAATAAATAAATACAGTAGGGAAAGAGGTAATTGTTTGGGCTAAATTATAGATGGGCTATGTACAGGTGCAGTAATCTGTGAGCTGCTCTGACAGCTGGTGCTTAAAGCTAGTGAGGGAGATAAGTGTTTCCAGTTTCAGAGATTTTTGTAGTTCGTTCCAGTCATTGACATGCAGAGAAGAATGGCAGAAACTCCCCAAATACAGGTGTGCCAACCTTGTAGCGTCATACCCAAGAAGACTCGAGGCTCTAATCACTGCCAAAGGTGCTTCAACAAAGTACTGACTAAAGGGTCTGAATACTCATGAAAATTTGACATTTCAGTTTTTATTTTTAATAAACGTGCAAACATTTCTAAAAACGAGTTTTTGCTTTGTTATTATGGGGTATTGTGTGCAGATTGATGAGGGAAAGGCAAGGGTCTGAATACTTTCCGAATGCAGTGTAAATACTTAGGAATTTTGATTGATGTGGATTTTACGTATAACAAACATATTGACAGACTGGCTAAAAAGCAAAGATTTAAAGTTGGCTTTTTCTAAAGAAACAGATTGTGTCTTTGTCTAAGCAGTAGGAAGCAAACTATTCAGTCGATCTTTTCTTGATTATGGTGATATTATTCATCAAAGTGCAGCTGCTACTACTATTAAACCTTTGGATGCCATTTACCATAGTGCCCTTCGTTTTGCACCAGGTAACAGTTTTGATACTCATCACTGCATCCTGTATGAAAAGTTTGGCTGGACTTTGCTAAAGACCCTTTATATTTCAACTTTACTCCATTTTTGTTTACAAGGCCTTACTTCATAAACGTCCGTCTTATCAAACTTTGCTGTTGAAGAAGTTGCCTAACCCGGTCACAGGATTGGTTAACTCGAGGGTCTCGACCAATCTACTTTTAGTTTTGCTGGAACAAAATTCTAAATTCATAATGTTTTGATGTCATTTGGGCAGTTTTGAGTACTGATTGGAGACTTGTGGAGGAATGTAACTGTTTTTCTGGGTGATTTGTGATTTTTTACTTGTGCTTCCCATGACTGTGTTTTTGAATTTTAATGTGAATTGAGTACCAGTCAAAAGTTTGGACACACCTACTCATTCAATGGTTTTTCTTAATTTTTTATATTTTCTACATTGTAGAATAAGTGAAGACATCAAAACAATGAAATAACACAAATGAAATCATGTAGTAACCAAAAAAGTGTTCACCAAATATATTTTATATTTGAGATTCTTCAAACTAGCCACCCTTTGCCTTGTTGACAGCATTGCACACTCTTGGCATTCTCTCAACCAGCTTCATGAGGTATTCACCTGGAATGCTTTGAAATTAGCAGGAGTGCCGTGTTAAAAGTTAATTTGTGGATTTCTTTCATTCTTAATGCGTTTGAGCCAATCAGTTGTTTTTGACAAGGTAGGGTGGTATACAGAAGATAGCCCTATTTGGTAAAAGACCAAGTCCATATTATGGCAAGAACAGCTCAAATAAGCAAAGAAAAAATACAGTCCTTCATTACTTTAAGACATGTAGGTCAGTCAATGCGGAAAATTTCAAGAACTTTTAAAGTTTCTTCAAGTGCAGTCGCAAAAACCATCAAGCACTATGATGAAACTGGCTCTCATGATGACCGCCACAGGAAAGGAAGACCCAGAGTTACCTCTGCTGTAGAGGATAACTTCATTAGAGTTACCAGCCTCAGAAATCGGCAATTAACTGCTCCTCAGATTACACCTCACAGAGTTCAACAGCCACGTCTAAACATCAACTGTACAGAGAAGACTGCCTGAATCAGGCCTTCATGGTCGAATTGCTGCAAAGAAACCACTACTAAAGGACACCAATAATAAGAAGAGACTTGCTTGGGCCAAGAAAGACTAGATAATTCAAGGCACTTAACCAACATGGCTACCACAGCATTCTGCAGTGATACACCATCTCATCTGGTTTGCGCTTAGTGGGACTATCATTTGTTTTCAACAGGACAATGACCCAAAACAGACCTCCAGGCTGTGTAAGGGCTGTTTGACCAAGAAGGAGAGTGATGGAGTGTTACATCAGATGACCTGGCCTCCACAACGACCCGAAATCAACCCAATTGAGATGGTTTGTGATTAGTTGGATCGCAGAGTGAAGGAAAAGCAGCCAACAAGTGCTCAGCATATGTGGGAACTCCTTCAAGACTTTTGGAAAAGCATTCCAGGGGACTACCTTATGAAGCTGGTTGAGAGAATGCAAAGCTATAATCAAGGCAAAGCGTGGCTACTTTGAAGAATCTAAAATATGAATTATATTTTTTATTTGTTCTCATTCTCTTTTGGTAACTACATGATTCCATATGTGTTGTTTCATAGTTTTGATAACTTCACTATTATTATACAATGTAGAAAATAGCAAAACATAAAGAAAAACCCATGAATGAGTAGGTGTTTCCAAACTTTTGACTGGTGCTATATATACAGTATATGTATGTTTTTTGCATAATGTGTATATTTGTGTTTCTGAGTAGGTGTTTCCAAACTTTTAACTGGTGCTATATATACAGTATATGTATGTTTTTTGCATAATGTGTATATTTGTGTTGTATTGTGCAGGGCACATTTGAAAAAGAGACCTAGGTCTCAATATGTCTTCCCTGGTCAAATAAAGGAATGAAAACAATCACAGTAAGGTATTTAATTGCTACCCAGAAATTATTTGATATCGTGATAAAAAAAACTGCATTGGACCTTTAACATGAATGCACTGGATAAGAGCGTCTGCTAAATTACTAAAATGTAAAATGTTGTGCTGTTGGAGTCTTAGTAGGGGGCCAGCGCTGTTCAGTGGCTCTTTGTTTTGGAACTGTTTTATTGCAGCAGCCTGGTTTTCATTGAGTGTCCCATCTGACTCTTTAAGGCAGTAGCAATAGCTCCCCAACACTCATGCCTGACAATACTGCTCCCGAAAAGGACAATCAACCAGCTCTGTTATCCAGTCCCACCCCCACCTACTCCATCTCACCAGGCCCCTCCAAACCTTACCATTACCACTCGTTTCTGCCCATTTGAAAAAGCATTAATTCTCTCCCCCAAATCACTGAAAACTTAAATAACAACTTGTAAAACACCAGTCCACCAAGGGCCTCTTTCTCATCTAATAGTAGGTTTTGATAGTAAAACATTCCAGTCATGTAAACAATGGTTAGTTGCTGTAAAACGGGCCTGGGTGATGTCAGCACACAAGGTTCAAGGGCCACTCCACTCGTAAATTAAGCATTACAACAACATGGCCAGGCAGCGCAGGAGAGTGACAGAGTAAGAGCATCTCCCTCGACACCCTCCCCGTGCCTGACGTAGGATTGCTGTGAGAAAGAGGATGGCTGACCATCTGAACAGAGGAAGCTGTTAAACGGGCCAGGCAGTAAACACAGGCGCTTTGTTTTCTACGGGTCGCCCGTTCGAAATTCTAACTGGAGAAGAATCCCTGGAAAGTTGGGTAATACAAAGCTGGGAGGCCGGGGCAGGACCATAGGTGAGGTCACTGTTATCTTTCTGAGCAGTGCTGTCAAGAGTAAAGAGAAAGATATTAGAAAGACAGAGGGCTTTTGCTCTCCCCCAAAAGATAAATAAATGTCCTCACAAATGTGCTCAAATGTGTACTGAGTGTACAAAACATTAAGAACACCTTCCTAATATTCAGTTGCACCCCCTTTTGCCCTTAGGACAGCCTCAATTCGTCAGGGCATGTCAAAAGCGTTCCACATGCATGCTGGCCCACAGTTGTGTCAAGTTGACTGGATGTCCTTTGGGTGGTAGACTATTCTTGATACACAAGGGAAACTGTTGATCGTAAAAACCCAGCAGCATTGCAGTTCTTGACACAAACCGGTGCACATGGCACCTACTACCCTGTTCAAAGGCACTTAAATATTTTGTCTTGCCCATTCACCCTCTGAATGGCACACATGTACAGTCACACATACACAATCCATGTCTCAATTGTCTCAAGGCTTAAAAATCCTTCTTTAACCTGTCTCCTCCCCTTCATCTATATGTGATTGAAGTGGATTTAACAAGTGACATAAATAAGGGATCATAGCTTTTCCCTGGATTAATCTGGTCAGTCTATGTCATGGAAAGAGCAGGTTTCTTAATGTTTTGTAGACTCAGTGTATATCTTAATAGCTTTGAGTATCATTGGTAAGCTTAAGCTTAAAATCATTTAACTTCTATCATAGTCCAAAACGTGTACGCTTACGCGTAGATGTGTTCTAGAATATTGGACTGTTGGCTTTCATACTTTTCAAAATCTCAGTGCAGCACAAACAATTTATCCAACTGTCAACACATTCAAATGAATACCGGAGCTGCATTGGTTTGGAATTGTGGGGTAAAATCTGCTTTTAGTTTTTGTGCCTCTCGTGGAATGATCTCAAAAACTCCTTAAAGTTGATGGAGTTGGTGCCTCTAGGGCAATTCAGGCAGACGTTAGAGGGCCTTTTGGTTTCATAAGAATGTGTTTTGCTTTTCGTGTTTTGTGTTTGCTTTTCATGTATTGTGTAATTTATGTGTATTGATGTGTTCATGCAGGGCTCATCTGCGAACGAGACCGTGTTCTCAGCATGACTCCCTGCTTAAATAAATAAAAACATGGTGCTTAATAAATGGTCTTTGCTCAAACTGTTGTCAGGTTGTTGTAAAGTCCATACTGTATGTCTCAAGTAGAAGTCAAACAGTTAGTAGAAGTCAAACAGTTGGAAACTCTCATTATCTCTTGCCTATCATTGAGACACTAATATTTTCCATAGTTGAAGCTATGGAATTCAACTGCAGCAAACAACCCCAGCACACACTTGAATTGCAAGTGGTGTTATTAAATTTGAGTCATGTTCTCATTTTCTCACAGAGTTGTTTTGAGGTCATGACATTGTCCTCTAGGTGTTTGGAAATTAATTTAAATATCATTGCAATTACATCAGATACTTTACCTTTCTTATGTATACGAAATAGCCTCTAGAACGTGATACTCAAATGATGCTGTTGTTTATTATGTAAGTCACCACATACAAACAATATTAAACCATGTTCTCTAATGTTTTATTAGCGATTGCAAAGATTTAGTCCAAGCAAAAACCTCTTGGTAGTTCCTTCAAAAAAGTGATCATGCAAATAGAAACTGTTACGCTAGTACATGGCACTTACAGTATATACTTGTGCTGTGTGAGTCTTTACAAGCATCTTGCTAACAGCAGTGAAAAGCTCTTGACAGCACAATCCCTGTCACCCAACTTCTTCTCATTGGTCCAAGTGTCCCATTTCCATTAGTTGAAATACAGTAGATGGCAGAAATAATTTGAAATAAATTTGAAGTAAAAAAAACAACAATCCTGTTATTGTTCAGGCACAGGTAGCCTACATATCAATGCATACACACAAACTATCTAGGTCAAATAGGGGAGATGTGTTGCTTAATCTGTTTTTTGAAACCAGGTTTGTTTATTTGAGCAATATTGCATGGACCTTCCTTCCATTTCATAAGGGCTCTCTATAATACTGTATGCTTTCTTGAATTTGTTCTGGATTTGGGGACTGTGAAAAGACCCCTGGTGGCATGTCTGGTGGGATAATTGTGTGTCAGAGCAGTGTGTACGTTGACTTTGCAAACAATTTGGGATTTTCAACACATTATTAAAGTGATGCAGTCAGTCTCTCCTAAACTCTTAGCCAAGAGACTGGTATTTATATTATCCTGATTACAATGAGCAGAACGTGCTGTTCTGTTCCGGGCCAGCTACAGCTTAACTAGGTCTTTCCTTGCAGCACTAGACCACACGACTGAACAATAATCAAGATTAGATAAAACTAGAGCCTGCAGAATTTGCTTTTTTGAGTGGTCAAAAGCAGCGTGTCTCTCTATTACGGCAGACTCATCTTTACAACCATTGAATCTGTTTTGACAATGACAGTTTACTGTCTAAGGTAACGCCAAGTAATTTAGTCTCAACTTGTTCAACAGCCACACCATTCATTACCAGATTCAGCTGAGGTCTAGAACATAGGGAGTTATTTTTACCAAATACAATGCTCTTAGATTTAGATGTTCAGGACCAGTTTATTACTGGCCACACATTCCAAAAAAGACTGACACTTTGTTAAGGATTTCAGTGACTTCATTAGCTGTGGTTGCTTATGCATATATGGTTGAATTATCAGCATACATTGACACACATGCTGTGTTTAATGCCAGTGGCAGGTCATTGGTAAAAAATAGAAAAGAGTAGAGAGCTGCCCTGTGGTACACCACACTTTACATGTTTGACAGTAGAGAAGCTTCTCTATTGCAGAGGTTGAAAAGCCATAACTGTCACGATCGTCTTTATGTGGAAGAGAGGACCAAGGCGCAGCGTGATACGAACACATCTTCTTTAATTATAACGAAAATGAAAAAAAAACACTCTTACAAACTAATACAAAACAACAAACGACCGTGAGGCTACAAACCTACGTGCACACATGCAACATAGACATAGACAATTACCCACAACCTGTCTAAAGCCTATGGCTGCCTTATATATGGCTCCCAATCAGAGACAACGATAGACAGCTGTCTCTGATTGAGAACCACTCAGGCAACCATAGACATACCTAGACACCTACACTGAACACAACCCCATTAACTCTACCAAAACCCGCTAGACACTACAAACACCCTCGACTAGACAAAAACACACAAACATCCCCCATGTCACACCCTGACCTAACTAAAATAATAAAGAAAACAAAGATAACTAAGGCCAGGGCGTGACAGTACCACCCCCCCCCCCCCCCCCAAAGGTGCGGACTCTGGCCGCAAACCTGACACAGAAGGGGAGGGTCCGGGTGGGCCTTCTTATGGCGGCGGCTTGGGTGCGGGAGGTGGCCCCCACTTCACCATAGTCACTACCCGCTTTGGTGGCGCCTCTGGAACGGCGACCCTTGCAGCGAGTCCCGGACTGAAGACCATCCCAGAGGGCGCCACTGGACGGAGGGGCAGCTCCGGACTGACTGACGGCTCTGGCAGATCCTGGCTGGCGGGCGGCTCTGGCAGATCCTGGCTGGCGGGCGGCTCTGGCAGATCCTGGCTGGCGGGCGGCTCTGGCAGATCCTGGCTGGCGGGCGGCTCTGGCAGATCCTGGCTGGCGGGCGGCTCTGGCAGATCCTGGCTGGCGGGCGGCTCTGGCAGCCCCTGGCTGGCGGGCGGCTCTGGCAGCCCCTGGCTGGCGGGCGGCTCTGGCTGCTCCTGGCTGGCGGACGGCTCTGGCTGCTCCTGGCTGGCGGACGGCTCTGGCTGCTCCTGTCTGGCGGACGGCTCTGGCTGCTCCTGTCTGGCGGACGGCTCTGACGGCTCGGGACAGACGGGCAGCTCTGACGGCTCGGGACAGACGGGCAGCTCTGACTGCTCGGGACAGACGGGCAGCTCTGACTGCTCGGGACAGACGGGCAGCTCTGACGGCTCGGGACAGACGGGCAGCCCTGACGGCTCGGGACAGACGGGCGGCTCTGACGGCTCGGGACAGACGGGCGGCTCTGACGGCTCGGGACAGACGGGCGGCCTCGAAGGCTCAGGACAGACGGGCGGCTTTGAAGGCTCAGTACAGACGGACAGCGCAGGCGGCGCTTGGCAGACGGACAGCTCAGACGGCGTTGGGCAGACGGACAGCTCAGACGGCGTTGGGCAGACGGCAGACTCTGGCCGGCTGAGGCGCACTGTAGGCCTGGTGCGTGGCGCCGGAACTGGAGGCACCGGGTTAAGGACACGCACCTTAAGGCTAGTGCGTGGAGGAGGAACAGGGCTCTGGAGACGCACAGGAGGCTTGGTGCGTGGTGCCGGAACTGGTGGTACCGGGCTGGAGACACTCACCATAGGGTTAGTGCGTGGAGGAGGAACAGGGCTCTGGAGACGCACAGGAAGCCTGGTGCGTGGTGTAGGCACTGGTGGTACTGGGCTGGGGCGGGGAGGTGGCGCCGGATATACCGGACCGTGCAGGCGTACTGGCTCCCTTGAGCACCGAGCCTGCCCAACCTTACCTGGTTGTATGCTCCCCGTAGCCCGACCAGTGCGGGGAGGTGGAATAACCCGCACTGGGCTGTGTTGGCGAACCGGGGACACCATGCGTAAGGCTGGTGCCATGTACACCGGCCCAAGGAGACGTACTGGAGGCCAGATATGTTGAGCCGGCTTCATGGCACTTGGCTCAATGCTCAATCTAGCCCTGCCAGTGCCGGGAGGTGGAATAACCCGCACCGGGCTATGCACACGTACAGGAGACACCGTGCGCTCTACCGCATAACACGGTGTCTGCCCGTACTCTCGCTCTCCACGGTAAGATCGGGAAGTTGGCGCAGGTCTCCTACCTGCCTTCGCCACACTACCCTTTAGAAATTTTTGGGCTTGACTTACAGGCTTCCTACCGCGTCGACGTGCTGCCTCCATTCGCCGGTATCCCTCCTCACACTGCGCCAGAGAATCCCAGGCGGGCTCCGGCATTCTCCCTGGGTCGATCGCCCACCTGTCGATCTCCTCCCACGTAGTGTAATCCAGATTTTGGTCCTGCTTCCGTGCTGCCTCCTCATACCGCCGCCTCTCGGCTTTAGCTGCCTCCAGCTCTTCACGAGGGCGGCGATATTCTCCAGGTTTTGCCCATGGTCCTTTACCGTCCAGTATTTCCTCCCATGTCCAGAAATCCTGCGATCACTGCTGCTGTCGCTGCTGCCCGTTACCCCGCTGCTTGATCCTTTGTTGGTGGGTGATTCTGTAACGGCTGTCATATTCGTTCTCCTCCTCAGACGAGGAGGAGCATGGATCGGACCAACACGCAGCGAGGTATGTAGACATAATGATTTATTAAATGAAGACGAAACACGAAGAACACTTGAATAAACTACAAAACAACAAACGACGTTAAACAGACCTGAACTTGTGAACATAAAAAAAAATGAACGCACGAACAGGAAAGAACGAACGAACGAACGAACGAGACGAGACAGTACTGTGTGGTGCAACAAACACAGACACAGCAACAATCACCCACAAACAAACAGTGAGAACAGCCTACCTTAATATGGTTCTCAATCAGAGGAAACGTCAAACACCTGCCCCTAATTGAGAACCATATCAGGCAACACATTTAACCCAACATAGAAACACATAACATAGACTACCCACCCAGCTCACGTCCTGACCAACTAAACAAAGTTAAACAAAGGAAAATAAGGTCAGGAACGTGACATATACATTTTGGTGAGTTTTTTTTCTCTTGCCTGAGTAGCCTCGTTTCACTGCCAAAAATAACATTAAACCATCTAGTGTTCAGCAAAATAACAACACAATGTCAAATACAGGTAGCCTAGCTTAAATAACATCCAATCACATTAACCATTACTCTCTCGTGGGTCACCTTCACTCTTGCGCAAACATTTAGAAACAAAACAAGACAATTTGAAAAGTGAGCCACGGGAATTTTGAGCGAGAATAAAGAAGACTTTCGAGTTTTATGTCATGTATAAATAAAACAGATGCCATTAATAAGAAGGGGCTAGAAGTGTCTTATACGGTGAGCTACCACGTGGCTAGGACAGGCAAGCCCCATACTATTGTGGAGGGCTTAATTCTTCCTGCTACTGTGGATATGCCTGGAATAATGCTGGGGGAAAAGGCCAAAAAACTATACAGACAATGCCTTCATCAAACACTGTTTCACGATGAATCAGTGACATGGCAGGAGATGTTTTGAAACAATTACTGTTTTGCAGCCAGTGAATTCTATGCGTTACAGCTGGATGAGTCAACAGATGTGGTGGGCCTGGCACAGCTCCTGGAATACAGTTGAAGACAAGGTTACATACACATTTCAACGCAGTTTTCACAATTCCTGACTTTAAATCCGAGTAAAAATTCAGTTAGGTCAGTTAGGATCACCACTGTATTTTAAGAATGTGAAATTTCAGAATAATAGTAGATGAAAGAAATAATCTGAAATAAATCATTCCATGACATTCCCAGTGGGTCAGAAGTTGACATACACTCAATTACTATTTGGTAGCATTGTGTAACTTGGGTCAAACGTTTTGGGTAGCCTTCCACAAGCTTCCCACAATAAGTTGGGTGAATTCCGGCCCATTACTCCTGACAGAGCTGATGTAGGCCTCCTTGCTCGCACACACATTTTCAGTTCTGCCCACACATTTTCTGTAGGGTGAGGTCAGGGTTTTGATGGCCACTCCAATACCTTGACTTTGTTGTCCTTAAGCCATTTCTCCACAACATTGGAAGTATGCTTGGGGTCATTGTCCATATGGAAAACCCATTTGACACCAAGCTTTAACTTCCTGACTAATGTCTTTATGTTGCTTCAATATATCCACATAATTTTCCTCCCTCAAGGTGCCATCTATTTTGGGAAGTGCACCAGTCCCTCCTGCAGCAAAGCACCCCCACAACATGATGCTGCCACCCCGATACTTCAAGTTTGGGATGGTGTTCGTTGGCTTGCAAGCATCCTCCTTTTTCCTCCAAACATAACGATGGTCATTATGGCCAAACAGTTCTATTTTTGTTTCATCAGACCTGAGGATATTTCTCCAAAAAGTACGAGTTTTGTCCCCATGTGCAGTTGCAAGCCGTGGTCTTTTTTTGTGGTGGTGGGGGGGGGGGGGGGGCGGTTTTGGAGCAATAGCTTCTTCCATGCTGAGCGGCCTTTCATGTTATATCGATATAGGTCTCGTTTTACTGTGGATATAGATACTTTTGTACGTGTTTCCTCCAGCATCTTCACAAGGTCCTTTGCTGTTCTGTTCTTGATTTGCACTTTTTGCACGTTCATCTCTAGGAGACAGAATGCGTCTCCGTCCTGAGAGGTATGACGGCTGCGTGGTCCCATGGTGTTTATACTTGCGTACTATTGTTTGTACAGATGAAAGTGGTACCTTCAGGCATTTGGAAATTGCTACACTCAACTACACTCAACTACACTCAATAAAAGCTGAAATAAATAAATAAAATCGCACCTATTATTCTGACATTTCACATTCTTAAAATAAAGTGGTGATCCTAACTGACCTAAGACAGGGAATTTTGACTAGGATGAAATGTCAGGAATTGTGACAACTGAGTTGAGCTGTATTTGGCTGAGGTGTCTGTAAACTTCTGACTTCAACTGTGTGCATCCTTTCAAGCATACCCTTCTCATTAACCTGTGGTGAGTTCACAATTGTTGATGAACAAATGTTTTATATGTAAGATGGCTAAATAAAGAGCAAAATGATTTGTGCCCTAGTCCTATAAGTGTTATTTGTCACTTCCCACGAGCTGGGTTGTGAAACTCTCTCACTTTCTTGTGGACTATTAAAAAGGAAACCACTGCTCTTGGGCAATTCAGGTGGATGTTGGGCATTTTTAATGAAGAATGTGTTTTATTTCAGATTTTGTTTTGTGTTTGATTTTCATGTGTTGTGCAATTTGTGTAGTTTATTAATGTGTTCATACAGGGTTCATCTGCAAAAGAGACTTTTAGCATGACTCCCTGCTTAAATAAAGGTCAAATAATACAAATGTATTTTTCTCTCTGAAAGCCAATAGGGAAGTGATCAGTGAGGGCCGGCTTGGTCATAATTTGTGGTAGCTAGGCCACAGGTGATGAAGATTAGTTGATGTGTGTTGAGATTCCAACAGGACTCTACAGGGGAAAGGCGTTGCTTTGGCTGCTGGTTAGCTCGAAGTGATCGAAGCAGTCCCTGATGCCTCGCTCAAAATCACCCCGAAAGCTAGAGTAAAGATTGTACGTTTTATTGATTTTGGAGGCAGACAGTTTCCTCTTAATATGGAGTGTTTATACCTGAGAGTTGAGGACACTTTGCACTAAATAAATATCGCACATACAACAATTACCTTTTTATTGGTGTTTATAAAGCCCTAAAAAATGCCACATAATGCGTCATTGGGCTTTTCATAAGCCTGCTTTGACATTATAACCAGATTGTGAGAGTGTACAGAGGTAATCACAAAGGCTTTAACCAATGGCTGAGTATAATCCAATGAAGGTGCCTTTCCCAACAACCCCAACAGTTTAACAACATTCAGAAAGTCGAAGTTGGAGGGTAACTCTGGACCATTAATTAAACTTTGTTTCTTACTTTCGCCCATTGCCGCGTCATTGATGAATAGTATTCTAAAATGCCTCTAAACAGGTGAGGCTTTTTTAGAAGAGGGGAAGATATGCGAAGTGATAAGGAAGAGTGGTTCTTGTGAAACAGAGGGTAAATTATTTTAGTTCATCCTGACCAAGCATACGTCTGTCAAAGCCTGTCAAAGCCTATCTTGACAAGTTGTTTGTCTTACAGGGGAGCACAGTCTTGAATGAATTACCGGATCCAGAGCAATAATGTTGGATTGTTTACTTCATTGTCTGTCTTACTCTAAATTGTGTTTGACAAGGGAATGAGATTAGAACCTGAATGTTTCATTCAGTCAGGACCTGTCAATCACATATGACACATACTGCAAAACATTGTGCTGCGGGCATGTAACAGAGACATTTACTCTGCAGATCTTCACTTACACTTAAGAAAACAGCCCTTTTAAATCTGAGAAAAAAAAGAGTACACCAACATCTACCCCTGCACCAGTGAAAAAAATTATGAGATGACTGTACTGCATGCAACCTGAGCAATAAAATTGGCAAACCCAATGACACAAGTGTTTATTTTAGTGTTTAACAACTGCATTCCACATGGGGCTGCAGCTGTACGTCGTAGGAAAATGGAACTCACTGAGAACGGCCAGTTCTTCATAATCATTCGATGATGGAAGAAATACATAAACAGAAAAAATTTCAACTGAAAAGGATCTGTGGGTTTAAAACAAAACAGTACAGTGTTACACCCCGGATCTGGGAGAGAGCCTGTCGCAGCCCCTCGCTCAACTCTTTAAGCCCAGGAACGACTATAAAGTGAATGATTCGAACACAATGTTTGTTTATAAGAACTGATCTAAGCTCATAATTACATTAACCTGATTAGGCAATGGCCACACCAGCTGGGACTGTTTTAAGTGATCAGCTAAAAGGAGGAAAATCTCCAGTTTTAATTCCTGGGCTAATAGGTTCGCTAGCCAAGCAGAAAGCCTGCTTAGAAATTCTTCAATTTATGGATGATTCTTTAGTGTGCCCCCCACCCCCACAGGGTCTGTTGGATCCCCACTTTGGTGGAACCCCTGAATATATTTTCAATAGTCAGGTCAAACCCATAGCTTTGACTAAGACCTGTCAGTGTTCTCTATGACTCGATTATAAAATGTGCTGCTGGGCTCTGATTGAAAACTGGCTATTTTGTTTGGGTAAAATCAGACTTTATTCTAAAGTGGTGGACAAGAGGCCGCTTTGACTGCCATGGATATTCACAATGATACCTTTGCTTGGAGGGTATCTGCATGAAACTATCTCCGTGATCATGGCGCTGTTATCATAGCACTATTATAGTGGAAGTAATTTGAAATTATACCCTGCCTGAGACTTGTCACCTTGAGGATGTCCTCTTGGTCTAATGGCTAAGACTTTGGGTTGGGGAGGGGTAGCCTCTGCTCTAGGCTTCACTCACATTTTCTCGAAAGTCTGGGGAATTCCTATTGGAAAAGAACATAAGTGAAGTGTTGCTTGTCAGTGGCTACTGGCTGATTGGCTGTGGATAAATAATTAAACACCCTTTCCCCCCCTCTTCAGATTCGCTAATTATCCAGAGTAAGCTTATGTATGATGCTAAGGAAAGGTCTGGCTAAAAGGACACTGATTGACCTTTACTCTGGTAACCCTGAGGCCCAATCTGTATTAAAGGACATTCCATTTATTGTGAAATAAATTCCTCCCCTATGAAATCTGTCTTCCCCTAGACACCTGCACTTGTTTTTGCCTTTGTTCAAGGTCCCTGTCCTCTTGTTTAACCCTCCTGTTGTGTTCGTTTCATGTTAATTCATTCTGTTTTCGCGGTCTAAAATGACCTTATAGATGTATTTATAATCAGCTATCATCTAATGTTGTGTTAGATCTGTTATCCACTTGTTTTGAACTTCTATTTGCTATTTATGGCCTGTAGGCCGCAATGACCTGAACTCGTACAACTAGTTTTGAGTAAAAAAAGCATAATGTATGGATTATTTTGACTATAGCAAACATTGTGCTATTTATCACACACTACTTTCTCCTCTAATGCATCTTCGGTGTCAGTTTCCTGGCCTCTCCTCCTCACAAGTGTCATGAGCAAGAGCCTCACATACAGTATATCGTTTGGTCATTGTGCTGCCACAGAATGAATTGTGAGCAAGACCACAAAAGCTTTATATACCAGAGCTGCAGAAAAGTCCTAATATATTATTGAAACAATGTTGCGATTGTTTGAGAGTGCCAACAGGTGTGGTTCCCGTGTGGGAAAGATTCTATTGGGGAAAGGTTCCCGTGGGGGTTGCCATGAATGCCAAGAAGTGGAGTGAGGTGTGTGTGTGCGCTCAAACACGCATGCATGTGGGGGTCTGGGAGAGGAAGTGTGTCCATCTGATGAATGGGAATGTGCCTGAACTCAATTTTATACACTAATTGTAGTCTCACCCATTAATTTCTAATGACCGGTCATTTTTGACCGGGAACACCACAGCTGTACAAAAGTTAAATAAAACACCCAACATTTTATGAAAATCAAATGTATTTTGTGTTCAGATGCCCTTGAGTGGACAAAGTCATGGAACCTTATGACAATCAGGTTAAATGAGAACTTGTAAATGGGTTCAATTCAATCGGAACACAGCAGGAGGGTTAATTGAAAGTGTTATCAGTCTCATATTACCCATCGTCTGTAATGATGCATGTATACGTCATTCAGAATGACTATATAATGTTGAGACTGAAGAATAATGTGTCTTTGAACACTTACGGCTTTTGAGCCATTTGGCTTCTTAGCCTTCTTTGCAGGTGCCTATTTTGGACAAATACATTTTCTGAAACTTGATAACTGCCATCTGAATTGTCTCCTTTTGCACCAAAATCTCGCCTCGAGTCCTTCAGTGGTGTCAGAAGTAGGATGCACAGAGCTTCTAAAGGACTTCTTTACAAGAGGAAGGTGATACAAATCACACTACCTAGAGATGTGCGGCGTAACAAATGTACTCGTCACATTTTAAGTTTCTGTAGAGCAAAACTGTCAATTTGAAATATTGTATTGAGTCTTTGTTAAACAAATGTGTTTATTTGTGAGTGCAATCTATGGTAACCGGCTTAGACATACAGAACTATACTGAACAAATTTTTTAAATGCAACATGTAAAGTGTTGCTCCCATGTTTCATGAGCTGAAATAAAAGAACCCAGAAAGGTTCCATATGCGCAAAAAGCGTATGTCTCAAATGTTGTGCACAAATTTGTGTACATCCCTGTTACTGAGCATTTCTCCTTTGCCAAAATAATTCGTCCATCTGATTAAACGGCATGATCATTACACAGGTGCATCTTGTGCTGGGGACAGTGAAAGGCCACTCTAAAATGTGCCGTTTTGTTACAACACAATGCCACAGATGCCTCAAGTTTTGAGGGAGCGTGCAATTGGCATGCTGATTGTAGGAATGTCCACCAGAGCTCTTGCCAGATATAATGTTTCTCTACAATAAGCCGCCTCTACCGGTTTATTTTACTAGAATTTGGTAGTACATCCAACCGGCCTCACAACCGCAGACCATGTGTAACTACGTCAGCCCAGGACATCCAACATCCGGCTTCTACACCCCCCAGGCTGGGCCTGGCTCCCCAGTGGGTGGGACTGGCTCCTAAGTGTGTTGGCATAGTCCCACCCACTGGGGAGCTAGGCACAGCCAATGAGAAGAGAAATTCCCACAAGGGCTTAATGACATGCATAAATACTCCTCAGTTTCACCATGGCTGCACCTCTGCCTTGTCATGTGAAATCTATAGATTAGGGCCTAATTGACTAATTTCCTTATATGAACTGTAACTCAGTAAAATCGTTGAAATTGTTCCATGTTGCGTTTATATTTTTGTCCATTATAAACCAAATGTATTTTGTATAACTAGGGTAGCAATGGGAAAACGGAACCTGACAATGGGACAATGGCAATCTACCTAAATGAAGTTTTTACAAGGCACACCTGTTAACTGAAATGCATTCCAGGTGACTACCTCATGAAGCTGGCTGAAAGAACCCCAAGAGTGTTCCAAGCTGTCATCAAGGCAAAGGGTGGCTACATTGAAGAATCTCAAATGTAAAATATATTTTGATATGTTTAACACTTTTTTTGGTTACTAAATCATTTCATAGTTTTGATGTCTTTAATATTATTCTACAATGTAAAAAATAAAGAAAAACCCCTCGAATGAGTAGGTGTTCAAACCTTTGACTGGTTCTGTATATATTGTACAACCTGTAATTTCCCATTCTGTACAAGTTGTAACGTTCCATGAAACTTTTAGTGTGATATTGATGTGAAACTGTATTTTCCCACATTTTCCAACTAGAACTTGTGTATCTTATCTGTGTAGACATTCCTCCCCTGTGAAATGTGTCTCCCCCAGACACCTGCACTTGTTTTCTTCTCTGTTCAATGTCATTTTGTACCGTAAGATGGCAGCATATCAAGTCGTTTGTCTGTGACTAGATTTTTAACCTATTAATTTATGGTGGAGGAAATCCACAATTTCCTTGTGTAGTGCAAACAACTACTGTTTTGCTGGTGTAAAGATCGCGGGTCTCCCTCAACTCGGATACATTTTATTTCTCTTTCTCTATTTGCACTTTACTTGAAGTTTACCATAGTAACCCTATCTCTGGCTGGCCTGGGTTCTATCCATTCTCAGCTTTCCCTCCGGAGTATCTCGTCCAAGCTGCTCCTCTTCGCTCTCCGCCTGTCTGTCAGAGGCAGCTCAACAATCCTCAACCCGTTCTCTCAATCGACCCCCCACACCCAATTTACTCACAAAGACTCAGACATACACAGTCTCTCTCCCCTTACCTTTCCTTGGCCTCTATTTCTTACATCTCTCAGAGAAAATGACAATGTTCATGGTATTGCTTTGTGCACTGACTTTACTGAACTCTGGAGAAAACTAACATTGTTGCTGGGTGAGTACATTGTGCTCTCCCATCCATTAAACATTTTGTCTGTGGGGACTCGCTCTTTTTCACTGGGTCCGCTTGTCCAAGTGCCGATGCATTTGTGGCATGATGTGAAAAGTACGAACTTGTGTCACTACCAAAGTTTAATGGTTTCAAATGACTTTTGTATTGTCTGGAAACTCACTTGTAGAATTTGCTTGCAGTAGGTCTCTAAAAAAGAGAAGCTGTGCAAGGTTATTAAACAGAGGTGCCTAAGTGTTCTTTTGTTGCTATCAGGTAACGTGCAACCTGGCCCTGATATGCAATGTCTTCAAACCCCCACTGATTTTAAATCTAGATCTGGTTTGATATTTTTCACTTAAATGTACTGAACATTTACAGAACAAGAATAGACTGATGAATTTCAGAAGAAAGTCCTTTGTTTCTGGCCATTTTGAGCCTGTAATCGAACCCACAAATGCTGATGCTCCAGATACTCAACTAGTCTAAAGAGGGCCAGTTTGTTGCTTCTTTATTCAGAACAATAGTTTTCAGCTGTGCTAACATAATTTCAAAAGGGTTTTCTAATGACCAATTAGCCTTTTAAAATTATAAACTTGGGTTAGCTAACACAACATTCCATTGGAACACAGGAGTTGTGGTTGCTGATAATGGGCCTCTGTATGTATGGGCCTCTGTATGTATGTATATATATATGTATATATATGTATGTATATACTGTACTCTATATCATCTACAGCATCTTGCCATCTTGCCATCTTTATGTAATACATGTATCACTAGCCACTTTAAATTATGCCACTTTATGTTTATATACCCTACATTACTCATCTCATATGTATATACTGTACTCTATACCATCTACTGCATCTTGCCTATGCCGTTCTGTACCATCACTCATTCATATATCTTTATGTACATATTCTTTATCCCTTTACACTTGTGTGTATAAGGTAGTAGTTGTGGAATTGTTAGGTTAGATTACTCGTTGGTTATTACTGCATTGTCGGGAACTAGAAGCACAAGCATTTCGCTACACTCGCATTAACATCTACTAACCATGTGTATGTGACAAAAAAAAAGAAGATTTGATTTGATTTGTATGCCTATGTAGATATTCCATAAAAAATCAAGTACAATGGTCATGTACAACATTAACAATGTCTACACTGTATTTCTGATCAATTTAATGTTATTTAATGGACAAAAATATGTCCTTTTCTTTCATAAACAAGGACATTTCTAAGTGACCCAAAACTTTTGAACGGTAGTGTATTTCTTTTTATTTAACCTTTATTTAACTATGGAAGTGAGTTAAGAACAAATTCTTATTTAAATTCTACCCTGGCAAAACCCAGATGATCACTGCTGGATGTGATACAGCCTGGATTCGAACCAGGGACTGTAGCGATACCTCTATGCACTGAGATGCAGTGCCTTAGACCGCTGCACCACTAAGGAGCCATGACCAATACATATATATATTGTTGTTTCTCTTGTTTTGTACTGTTCTGTAGTTTCGACCCAATGATTCGTCTGACAGACAAAGAACTTTGCGTCCTGCAGGCCCAGGATTGGATCAAAGTCTACTTTGTTCCAATATTTCTGTCATTCAGTGATATTTATTCCCATAGTAATTCGTTATGGATCCATAACGAAATAAACATCTGCATTTTGAAAGAGTATTTTTATCATTATTTTATTAACGAAAGCATAAAGATGTTGATGAAGAAGCTACATTTGCATCGGGATCCATCCCAGTTGGTATTCTGTGGAACCATGTGTTTTTCGGTGCGGCCTGTTGTCCAGCCCTTTGTCCACTGATCTCCACGGATGGTTGTCGGCATGATTGTACGGTCTGCAAAAACACATTCACGTTTTTAGTACACAATTCTCAATTTTATTACACAGTATGCCTACACATTGAAAGGCTATATACCTTCTTTTTTTTTAAGTATATGCACTGAAACCAAAATACCTTTTAGTTTTGGTGATCCTCTCAGCTCCGACTCATTTTCAAGTCCTCTGGTGTTTACAGTCCTAACCCTGGAACGGGTAGCACCATAGAAAGAAAGTCCTACAACACCTACGGTAGACCTACAGTTTTATCTACAAATATTTTTTTAATCTCTACATGATGGTATCCTGATTTTAAACCCAATCAAACTTATTTGGCGCCAACTGAAAACATTCATCCGTAACTCTGCCTAGCCAACAGTACAAGCGAAGATGAACTGTTGAAGGCCATCAAGACATTTTGGCCTGAGAAATTGACAATATAATTTAACAGGTTGCTGTTTAAATTATCTCTCTAAAAGGATGCATTATGAAAGGAAAATGACATGCGCTAGAGACGGTGGTAATATTTTTATTTTTAGAGATTATAGTACATTGCATCCAGGTCAGGATAACCAATAATATACAAAAGGCACTAACCCTAACTCTCTTTTTTTAAGTGTTCATAGGTCTAGGTCTATATATTCCTGGTGTTTTTTAACAAACATTGCTTATTTTAGTTAAGCACGGTCTGTGAAGAACATTTATTTGGGGGAACAATACTACAGCCTCTTACTACCCACAACTTCGATTGTAGCCTTGTTTTATCATGCAATAATTAATACCAATGTTTAATTATGATCATGGTCTGTGCCTTCAGATTAGCCTACAGGTAATAAAACAAGCCCTTGCAATTGTTGACAAGCATATATTCAGTTCATGATTAATATTTGATTCAGTGATTTAACTTCTCTAGGATAGGTGGGACTTGTAGCGCGCCAAATTCAAATATATTACTATAAAAATCTATCTTTCATGAAATCACACATGAAAGACACCTAATTAAAGCTACACATGTTGTGAATCCAGCCAACATGTCTGATTTCAAAAAGGATTTACGGGGAAAGCACACCAAACAATTATATTAGCTCAGTACATAGCCACAGAAAAACACAGCCATTTTCCCAGCAAAAGATAGTAGTAACAAAAACCAGAAATAGAGATAAAATGAATCATTAACCTTTGAACATCTTCATCAGATGACACTCGTATGACATCATGTTACACAATACATTTATGTTTTGTTCGATAATGTGCATATTTATATCCACAAATCTCGGTTTACATTGGCGCCATGTTCAGAAATGCCTCCAAAATATCCGGAGTAATTACAGAGAGCCACGTCAAATATCAGAAATACTCCTCATAAACTTTGATGAAAGATACATGTTTTACATATAATTAAAGATACACGTGTTCTTAATGCAACCGCTGTGTCAGATTTAAAAAAAACTTTACGTAAAAAGCACACCATGCAATAATCTGAGATGGCGCTCAGATTTAACAACATTTCTCCGCCATGTTGGAGTCAACAGAAATACGAAATTACATCATAAATATTCCCTTACCTTTGATTATCTTCATCAGAATGCAGTGCCAGGAATCCTAGTTCCACAATAAATCGTTGTTTTGTTCGATAATGTCCATTACTTATGTCCAATTAGCTAATGTTGCTAGCATGTGTAGTACACGTGTCCAAATGCTCGCGCAGATGCAGGCAAACGTCGGACGAAAACTTCAAAAAGTTATATTCCAGGTCGAATAAACTGGTCAAAATTAGTAGAGAATCAATCTTCAGGATGTTGTTATCATTTATATCCAATAACGTTCCAACCGAAGCATTCTTTCATGTCTGTATAAGTAATGGAACGCAAGGCGACAACATGAGGAAAGCGCATGACCAAGAACTGGCAATCTGCCAGACCACTGACTCATTCCCCTCCCATCCAGTCCCACAACACAGCATAAACTTCATTTCATGTTCTACTGACTGTTGACATCTAGTGGAAGGCGTATGAAGTGCAAACAGATCCATATATTACAGGGAACTGAATAGGCGATGACTTTAACAACGACCACTCTCAGAATTTTTCTCAGGTTTTTGCCTGCCATATGAGTTCTGTTATACTCACAGACATCATTCAAACAGTTTTAGAAACTTCAGAGTGTTTTCTATCCAATAGTAATAATAATATGCATATATTAGCATCTGGGACAGAGTATGAGGCAGTTCACTATGGGCACGCCATTCATCCAAAAGTGAAAATGCTGCCCCCTATATCAAAGAAGTTAAATTACAACATCATTCTCAGAAGGGTCCTCCATTCATGTTGAATACATCAGAAACTCAGATTTTAGGCAATAACATATGACCCAATGCTATTGAAATGACAAAGAAATTCCGCAAATAACCCAAGCGTAATGGTAATCTTAATAATCTGTCATCTTAACATCTGGCACATAATAACGACACAATTACCAGAAAATAGCCTTAAAGTTTGCTCAAGTGTTTCTTTGCAAAGATATTCACATGCGCAAAGGGGACTTTTTCAGAATCATAGCAGTCAAACAAATCCATAATTTTAGTCAAATGACATCCACTGAAGTAAAACCAGATCTTGCGCCTTTTAATAAAAGTGGATTATGTTTTCTCATACAACATATTTAAATTACTTTACTACATCACATTTAAAATTAGTTTGATGGAAACCCTAATTTGGCTTTCTACGACATTATATATTACGTCAACATACCACATTAATTCACTGTAACTCTATTGGAAAAAAGTTTATACGATAATTAATGCAACCTCTTATACTGCAGATTTTTTTAATTTTCAGGCCTTATGGGCAGTTTTATTTTAAATGTAGTACCTGGATGGAGAAAATCCCATAAGCGTTTTATAGTTACATCGTTTTGGGTGCACAAGTTAGTATATTAGTATCATGACTTCATCAAATCTGTAGTAATAGATTATACACATATACAATTTGTCACATGTTCATATCTTCACAGAATCCATATAGAATGTTAGAAATTCTTAGGTACTCACATCAACCAAACCATTTGCATTTTCAACGACTCTCCGTCGCCCTACTCGCAGCGGGGGAAAAAAACAAAAGTGTGTCACCTGCACTATAGTTCCTCGTTCAATACATTAACCTCACCAGTCCTACTGTGATCAACCCAGTACCACAGATCTGGACTTTTGGTAGCCCGCAACTGACTAATTAACAATCATAGCCAAGGATACCTCACTTAAGAACACTCTTATCAGCTCAACTCAGTCCTGCTAGTTACCTCAGCTGTGGCCCTCTTAAGGAAGACCTCGCTCTAAGCGTACCCTCAACAGGGGCTTTTATGTTTTTCTTATCTTTTCATCAGTTATTGATAGATTGTCCAAGTTCACCTCTCTCTGTACTAAGTTCGGGATCTGGTATCCACCCATGCACGCTTCCTCTCAGATCATGGGCAGGTCCAGCTACTCAATAATGAGTGTGGTTTTCTCTGGGATCCCAATTTCTGATCCCTTGTGCACAGTTTACCCAGATCTTCAGGAGTGGTCAACATTTGAAGTTGCAGATCCCAACCTCGTTGCCAAAATTGTCATTGAAATTCTAATCAATAATGAGGAGAGACAAGGTCAATCACCGATCAGGATATTACTTTATTCAAAGATGTATTAATAAGGAAAGCAGGTCACACCACACATGTAAATGAATGATGTGAGTACTCTGAAATAATGGTGGCTGATCGACACAACACTCTTGACTGTTGGGTTGAGAGCCCCGACACAAACAATACAAAGATCTTTTACAGCAAAGATACCACCCCCTTAGTCTACATGACAAACAACAGATGTGTGGAATGGGTCACAAGGTTAGGATTCGTATGAAAGAAATTAATAATTTACAGCAGACAGTATCTGCTGTAAAGACTGTTCTCAATGTGTGGAAACATCATTATCCATAACCGAGCCATCTCCACCCTGGTACTTCCCAGTACACAAAACACCAACTCATTCTATGGAATGTGGGCTCAGAGAGAGGACAAAACCATCATATATCAGTTGCTAGAGTTAAATCTCAGAAGCTCCTCTCAGTTCAGAGTTCTAAGAACCATATTCTGTTGCATATAACAACCATTTGATGCAATAACAGTATTAAAACATACTCTTGTAATTTCCCCAACATATCTAGCCAAAATAGTCCTTCATGTTTTTTATTCTTATTGGAAGGGGGAGCGTGTTCTGATTCTCTACTTCCTATTTTCTGTTCAAGACTGATAGGTATTTTATATTATGCCGTGGGGATGAATTCTTCAGATTCCCATATCAGAATCCTATCTAGCCTAGCTTATTGCACAGAAGTCCAATAGCAGTCTCCAACGTGAATCTATGTTTCAACGAGAGAACCTACAAATTATTAGAGCAGTTACAATGCAGGTAAAGTAGTCTGCAGCTGTAGACTAATCTAAAATCAGAGCCAGCAGTCCTACAACTCCTCCCCATCTTACTACGGCTCAATTTAAAATGGCCGCCAGTGGAGTGTGAAAGGCGCTAATGTAATCAGTCATCTGCCTCTGCACTAGAGCAGAATAAATTAAGTTGCAGCAGTAAGGGAAAGTGGCTAGACCCCAGTTATACAGCACATGCACAACCCCCTTTGCTAACTCCCTTGTTAGCAGTCAGCACTTCAGAGCAGGTGTCCCATCACAACTTAGCGGTGACTCGCAAGCGCTCTGAAAGATGTTCTATCTTTCAACCTCTTTCTTGTAGCTGCCACTTTCACTAAACACCTCCGATTGCAAGGGGTTCTTGCAGGTCCAAAAATGAAACAAAGACATCAGTCATGTGTGCCTGGGTCTGAAGTGTTTTTTTACCACCGCTCCCAGCCTCCTAAACTCTCTAAAGCTCTCTACTTCCCTCTCTTTTCTCCTTCTTTCCCTCTCTCTGTCACCCACTTGCTCCCTCTCTCCCACTCTCTTGCTGACTAGGGCTTTATTGTGCTGGTCGCCATCTGTTTTCTATTGCTAGAGCTGAGAAGCCCAGTATGGACCCTGTGAGGGAGTCACAACAGCCCAGGACCCAAAGAGATGGAGAATAGAGGAGCCCTGCAAGCAGGTGTGGAATAGCGTGGCAGCACAGGGGCTTCGAAGGGCCTGGAGGGCTCCCCCATATGTACAAATTGTATCACCTCATCACTAACACATAACACAGTGAACTAGGGAGAGATGGAATGGTGGTGCAAGGGCCTACAGTGGACAGTAACCCATGTGATTTAAACACCATCATCATAGGAATGTCGCTGTTCACAACTAAATCGGAAGAGGCAACACACATTTGTTGAGCATTTTACAGACTGTACAGTTACTCTGTATGGGGTGAAACAGTCAAATGCCGCAAGAGGCAAGAACATCCCCTCTGTCTTGCCTCTTGTTGCCCACTGAAGTTTTTTGGGTTGCTGTCCTCGCTCCAAGGGGGATTCTCGCTCCAAGAGGTTGACTACAGAGCTGCAGGTAGCCTAGCGGTTAAGAGTGCTGGGCCAGTAACCGAAAGGTAGTTGGTTCAAATCCCTGAGCTGGCAAGGTAGAAAAATCTGCCGTTCTGCCCTTGAGCAAGGCAGTTAACCCCCAACAACAACTTCGCCCCAGGTGCCGATGATGTAGATTAAGGCAACCCCCTGCAGAGGTTGGGTTAAATGTGGAAGACACATTTTGGTTGAATGCATTCAGTTATATAACTGACTAGGTTTCCCCTACTGATTGTTTTGAATGGGCATGAAGAAGATGCCGGTTGCCATGGTGTGTGTGAGGCTCCCATAGTGCCGTGCTGTGGGTTGGTGATGATGGATGCCCACTGAAAGAGATAAAGTGTCGACAGGCCCGGATCCGAGCAGCCTTAGACCTGGGTGTCTCACCTGCTGGGTGGGCTTTATCAATCAGCTAAACTGAGTTAATAGGAGGAACCCTTAGATTCTCTCCCAAAATAGGACGTCAGTGCCTTGGGGAGTCTGTGTGTGTGTGTATATGTGCATATGTGTGTCACAGGAGGTTGGTGGCACCTTAATTGGGGAGGAAGGTTCGTGGAAGTGGCTGGAGTGTAATAAAAGGAATGGTATCAAATACAACAAACACATCATTTAATGCCATTCTATTTGCTCTGTTCCAGTCATTATTACAAGCCATTCTCCCCTCAGCAGGATCCACTAGTGTGTGTGTGTGTGTGTGTGTGTGTGTGTGTGTGTGTGTGTGTGTGTGTGTGTGTGTGTGTGTGTGTGTGTGTGTGTGTGTGTGTGTGTGTGTGTGTGTGTGTGTGTGTGTGTGTGTGTGTGTGTGAGGGTGAAGCTTTCAAATTTTTGTCGTGACTTTCACCTGATTCACAGTATGAGAAGTGAAAGTCAGAAGTCTGACTTTTACATTCATTGCTGTAATCACATCCCGGTATGAGTGTCATGTTGTCCTAAAGAAATGCCTCCACAGGAAAGTCAGACTCCAACTCCATTAAGGCCTTCTAACACAACCCATCTGCTGTCTGTGAATACAAAAAAAACATGCTGTCAAAATTAGACAAACCGTTAAAAAAATTCCGCACCGCTCTTTTCAATGACCTCCCTGACAACTCGATACACCCAACATTTTTTTTGAAATACATATTCAGGGCCTAAAATATGCTTTTTGGTCTACCAGCCACTGTGGCAGGTAGAATTAAGAATCTTACAGCCACTCAGATTTTTTAACCAAAATACATTTTCTCCACTAAAATTACACCAACAAAACACAAAAAAATGGATGGGCATGCTTTGTAATGTTTCTAAAACAATAAAGATCTTACTAGTAAGAAGAAATATGGCATATTGTTTAATTAATTTCATTACATTTTTTGTGACCTGAGTCTTTTAACCAAAATATCACAGATGAGACAAAAATGTTCATCTGCCACTTCAAGGGTCCAGTATTCTTTTTGATACTGTCGCAAAGCTAACTAAAAAGCAGCATTCCCCAAGTGAGGATGGCTTTCACTTCAGCAGTAATACATTCATGAACTTCTTATAGGAAAATTACGGACTCCTCTTTAAATCTGCGTATTCCTCCGAAGCTCAGCTGTCCTGAGTCTGCACAACTCTGCCAGGACCTAGGATCAAGAGAGACACTCAAGTGTTTTAGTACTATATCTCTTGACACAATGATGAAAATAATCATGGCCTCTAAACCTTCGAGCTGCATACTGGACCCTATTCCAACTAAACTACTGAAAGAGCTGCTTGCTGTGCTTGGCCCTCCTATGTTGAACATAATAAACGGCTCTCTATCCACCGGATGTGTACCAAACTGACTAAAAGTGGCAGTAATAAAGCCTCTCTTGAAAAAGCCAAACCTTGACCCAGAAAATATAAAAAACTATCGGCCTATATCGAATCTTCCATTCCTCTCAAAAAAAATGAAAAATCTATTGCGCAGCAACTCACTGACTTCCTGAAGACAAACAATGTATACGAAATGCTTCAGTCTGGTTTTAGACCCCATCATAGCACTGAGACTGCACTTGTGAAGGTGGTAAATTACCTTTTAATGGCGTCAGACTGAGGCTCTGCATCTGTCTTCGTGCTCCTAGACCTTAGTGCTGCCTTTGATAACATCGATCACCACATTCTTTTGGAGAGATTGGAAACCCAAATTGGTCTACACGGACAAGTTCTGGCCTGGTTTAGATCTTATCTGTCGGAAAGATATCAGTTTGTCTCTGTGAATGGTATGTCCTCTGACAAATCAACTGTACATTTCGGTGTTCCTCAAGGTTCCGTTTTAGGACCACTATTATTTTACCTCTTGGGGATGTCATTCGAAAACATAATGTTAACTTTCACTGCTATGCGGATGACACACAGCTGTACATTTCAATGAAACATAGTGAAGCCCCAAAATTGCCCTCGCTAGAAGCCTGTGTTTCAGACATAAGGAAGTGGATGGCTGCAAACTTTCTACTTTTAAACTCGGACAAAACAGAGATGCTTGTTCTAGGTCCCAAGATACAAAGAGATCTTCTGTTGAATCTGACAATTAATCTTGATGGTTGTAAAGTCGTCTCAAATAAAATTGAAGGACCTCGGTGTTACTCTGGACCCTGATCTCTCTTTTGACGAACATATCAAGACTGTTTCAAGGACAGCTTTTTTCCATCTACGTAACATTGCAAAAATCAGAAACTTTCTGTCCAAAAATGATGCAGAAAATTTCATCCATGCTTTTGTTACTTCTAGGTTAGACTACTGCAATGCTCTACTTTCCGGCTACCCAGATAAAGCACTAAATAAACTTCAGTTAGTGCTAAATACGGCTGCTAGAATCCTGACTATAACCATTTTTTTTTAAATCATATTACTCCAGTGCTAGCCTCCCTACACTGGCTTCCTGTTAAGGCAAGGGCTGATTTCAAGGTGTTTTTGCTAGCCTACAAGGCATTACATGGGCTTGCTCCTACCTATCTTTCCGATTTGGTCCTGCCGTACATACCTACACGTACGCTACGGTCACAAGACGCAGGCCTCCTAATTGTCCCTAGAATTTCTAAGCAAACAGCTGGAGGCAGGGCTTTCTCCTATAGATCTTCATTTTTATGGAATGGTCTGCCTACCCATGTGAGAGACGCAGACTCGGTCTCAACTTTTAAGTCTTTACTGAAGACTCATCTCTTCAGTGTGTCAAATTATTGAGTGTAGTCTGGCCCAGGAGTGTGAAGGTGAACGGAAAGGCTCTGGAGCAACGAACCGCCCTTGCTGTCTCTGCCTGGCCGGTTCCTCTCTCTCCACTGGGATTCTCTGCCTCTAACCCTATTACAGGGGCTGAGTCACTGGCTTACTGGTGCTCTTTCATGCCGTCCCTAGGAGGGGTGCATCACTTGAGTGGGTTGAGTTACTGACGTGATCTTCCTGTCTGGATTGGCGCCTCCCATTGGGTTGTGCCGTGGCGGAGATCTTTGTGGGCTATACTCGGCCTTGTATCAGGATGGTAAGTTGGTGGTTGAAGCTATCCCTCTAGTGGTGTGGGGGCTGTGCTTTGGCAATGTGGGTGGGGTTATATCCTTCCTGTTTTGCCCTGTCTGGGGGTATCATCGGATGGGGCCACAGTGTCTCCTGACCCCTCCTGTCTCAGCCTCCAGTATTTATGCTGCAGTAGTTTGTGTCGAGGGGCTAGGGTCAGTCTGTTATATCTGGAGTATTTCTCCTGTCTTATCCGGTGTCCTGTGTGAATTTAAGTATGCTCTCTCTAATTCTCTCTTTCTCTCTTTCTTTCTCTCTCTCGGAGGACCTGAGCCCTAGGACCATGCCTCAGGACTACCTGGCATGATGACTCCTTGTTGTCCCCAGTCCACCTGGCCGTGCTGCTGCTCCAGTTTCAACTGTTTTGCCTGTGGCTATGGAACCCTGACCTGCTTACTGTGATTACTATTATTTGACCGTGCTGGTCATTTATGAACATTTGAACATCTTGGCCATGTTCTGTTATAATCTCCACCCGGCACAGCCAGAAGAGGACTGGCCACCCCTCATAGCCTGGTTCCTCTTCCTAGGTTTTGGCCTTTCTAGGGAGTTTTTCCTAGCCACCGTGCTTCTACACCTGCATTGCTTGCTGTTTGGGGTTTTAGGCTGGGTTTCTGTACAGCACTTTGATATATCAGCTGATGTAAGAAGGGCTATATAAATACATTTGATAATAAATAATTATTTGGTCCTCAAATATATAAAAATTGTAGCAGTAGGGCTGTCGCAACACATAAAGAGCAAAGGACAAATGAAAAACACAAAAAAACATCCCTCCCCTGTCCACTTCCCCAAACGAAGTGGAATATAAGTTCCCCCATAGACACTGTGGAACTGCTAGACACTACAGGGAGACATAAGCTAGCTAACCAATTTCTAATAAAAATAAATTAGCATACCTTCAGGTGGTACGACTGGGCCCCCTCACCTTTATGTCTATAATAATTGCTCTTATAAAATAACTGAATTGAGCCAAACAATGTAGTCAATATGTCCCTACTGAAACAGGGAAACCGGTCAGGTGCAGTCTTACCCGCCTGTAGGACTATGACCACGCTGTCATATCTAAAATGGCAGGACAATCGGAACTACCTATCACGGTGAACTGCTACTCGGGACGGCCCTATCGGTCCTAGGCGTCGGTGGCTATAGTAGTAATCCTGTCAATGACTTGGCATCCTGTGGTTTTTCGAACACCTTCTCTACCATACCATGGGTAAGAGTCAGTCGAGCAGGGAAGAGGAGGCCTGGTGCTGCTTGGTTACCTCAGCAGTGTAGTTTAGGTATATGTTAATCCTGGCCCCGTTGAAGGACAGGGGCAATTGCTGGCGGGACAAGCACAGACTCTTTTCCTTCTCGGGTCGTGGTGTATTTTGGCAATCATGACACAGGGCCGCGTAGCGAAGATGCGGTGCGCTCAGTCCACTTTTAGGCCTTGGGGGAAATTGTCAATCCCTAACAGTTTTGGTCTGCCCTTCTTATTTTTTTCTTCCAGGCCTGTGATTTTGATATTCGAACGCCTTGAACGTCCCTCAAGGTCAATTATCTTGAGTTTTATAGCTTTGTTTGATGTTAGTAGCTTTTCATACTGTCCCTCGAGGGTGGTGATGTGTGTCTCGTGGTCACCTGCGTTTCCTTCCAGGTCAATAATGTGGGTTGTATGGTCAGCCAGGGAGGTTTGCACTGATTGTAAGGATTAGTCTAGATGATTAAATCGAAGGTTCATGTCCTCTTCCATTTTCTTGATAGCTGATAATATAATAGTCGGTGAAGGCTCCGAGTCAGGGTTAGCCATGCTAACCATTACAGCCAGGCTAACACAAGCATCCTCATCTTGTGCTGTGGTGGGGACTTTGCAATCTTTCTTGCCAGTTGTTTTTGGATTAATTAGTTTCCCCTTGGCCATGTTTCTCATAGAGTTGTTCATTGTAGCAGTTTGGCAGGGCAAAAGTAGAATTTAAGTCAAATTTAAGCAAGGGTGAGGAAGAGGTAGTTGGAAAAGCATCTACTCCATGTGGTGCTCACTAGCGCCCCCCCTCCTAGACATCCTTGATAGAGTCAGGTAAAGAGCTTATTTTTCTTCTTAAAGGGGCAGTGTTGTATTTTGAGACAGACTTGAATAAGACAAGTGGATAAACAGGTTAATGTCAAGCCGTGTCTTGACGGCTTACATTCTCATGGAATGTAGGCCTACATTGAACACTGGCTGCAACTGTAGGCTGAATGATAGAACAGCTATTTCCATATCAAAATGTTATGGGATTCCTTTTCTCCGTTGCTGTTGATGGTAGGCCACTCTGGTAGGCCTACATTATGATCAAACAGCCACAGTAGCCTACTTGGCCACTGTTAAATCTGTAAGTGTTCACAGTAAACGTGTGCTGGAAGTTGCACAGAATTTTCACAACATTCAATTTTGCGCTCAGCAGACCTGAAATTTTCTCTGTGCCGGAAAGAATTTGAGGGAACATTGCTAATATACGGTAGAATGGGGCTGGTCAAATGGTCATTTTTAATGAATGGAGGGACTTCGGGGCTGCAGTTTTTTTTCCTATGAGAGATGAGTGGTTTTTAACAGTACTGTTGGAAAGGAAGTGGAGCGGTTGGGATGGACGGAGAGCGCGGACTTCCGATCGCTCAACTCCACACACATATCCTCTGGGATGTCAAATCAAAATGAAATTCAATTTAAATCATCACATGCTTCATAAACAACTTGTGTAGACTAACAGTGAAATGCTTATTTATGTGCCTTTCCCAACAATGCAGAGAGAAAATATAGAAATAATAGAAAAGTAATGACACGTAATAATAAATACACAATGACTAACAATATCTTGCCTATATACATGGGGTACCAGTACAGAGTCGATGTGCAGTGGTAAGAGGTAATTGAGGTAGATATGTACATACAGTATAACTAGGAATAAAGAAGTAGAAGCTGTTGGTGTAAATGATTTAGACAAAAATGTCCAAAATGCGCAACTTCATTTTTATGCTGATGATACTGTTATTTACTGTTGTGCCTCGTCTCTTACAAAAGCTTTCCAGAACTTGCAAACTGCTTTTTATACTGTTCAACATACCTTGTGTCAATTGAAGCGTATCCTCAATACTGACAAAACTAAACTAATGGCGTTTTCTATGAACCTTTCACCTATTACTACCTGTCAGGGCAAGGAGATTGAGGTTGTAACCTCTTATAAATATCTAGGCATTTTAATTGATGATGGACTCTCTTTTAAATTGCATATTCAACAACTTACAAAAAAATTGAAGCTGAAATTAGGATTTTATTTTAGGAATAAGGCCTGTTTTTCTTTTGAAGCCAGAAGGAGGCTATTATCAGCTACATTTATGCCTTTACTAGACTACGGGGATAGTTTATATATGAATGCTTCCGCTCAGTGTTTCAGATCAATTGACACCCTTTACCATGGCACTTTGAGATTTATTTTAAACTGCAAAACCCTTACGCACCACTGCACTTTGTATATCAGGGTTGGCTGGCCTTCTCTAGTCACTCGTAGGCTCAGTCACTGGTATACTTTTATTTATAAAGCCATTTTGGGTCTACTACCTTTTTATTTGGGCATTTTTATTGTTCAGAAATGTGGTGGGTACTCTCTTCGTTCGCTGGACTTTATCCTGCTAACTGTTCCAAATATCGGAACTGAATTTGGTAAAAGGGCTTTTATGTACTCTGCGCCATCGTCTTGGAACGCCTTACAAAATACTTTTAAACTGGAAGAACTTGTCCCGATTGGTATTTTTAAATCACTGATGATCTTGAGACGGATTCCCTGACCTGTCAATGTTTTTAATTTGCTGTTTTTGATTTTGTTATACTCTTGTGAATTCTATGGTTTTTACTAGATTACTTGTAGTTTTTCATGTTGTTTGTCTGTAATTTTTGTAATGACTTGGTGCTGCCTATCTTGGCCAGGACGCTCTTGAAAAATAGATTTTAAATCTCTATGAGCCCTTCCTGGTTAAATAAAGGTTAAATAAAAAATAAAAAAAATGTTCCGGAACGTACGCACTACCGTCTGTAGCGCCTTGCAATCGGATGCCGAGCAGTTTCCATACCAGGCAGTGACGCAGCCAGTCAAGATGCTCTCAATAGTGCAGATGTAGTGCATTAGAGATTGTGCAGATCTTTTGGTGCGGTCTGCGAATTGGAGTGGATCCAGGGTGTCTGGGATGATGGTGTTGATGTGAGCCATGACTAGCCTTTCAAAGCATTTCATGGCTACAGATGTGAGTGCTACAGTCATAGTAATTTAGACAGGTTACCTTGGTGTTCTTCGGCACATTGACTAGGATGGTCTGCTTGAAATATGCAGATATTCCAGAATGGGTCAGGGAGAGGTTGAAAATGTCAGTGAAGACACTTGCCAGCTGATCAGTGCATGCTCTGAGGACACGTCCTTGTAATCCGTCTGACCTGCGGCCTTGTAAATGTTAGAACTTTAAAAAGGTTAACTCATATCCTCTTCGGAGAGCGGAACAGCTGGTGCTCTCATATATGGTTCAGTGTTGCTTGCCTCAAAGCAAGCATAGAAGGCATTTAGATTGTCTGGTGGGCTGGGCTGGGTTTCCTTTTGTAATCTGAACCGGCGTAGTAGGATTCGATCTTAGTACTGTGCTGACATTGCTTGTTTGATGGATCGTCGGAGATCTTATAAGTGTCTGGATTAGTGCCCCGCTCCTTGAAAGTGGCAGTTCTAGCCTTTAGCTCAGTGCGAATGTTGTCTGTAATCCATGGCTCCTGGTTGGGATACGTACGTACGTATGGTCACTGTGGGGACATCGTCGTCGATGCGCTTATTACTGTAATGAAGCCGGTGACTGATGTGACCTCCTCAGATGAATCCCAGAACCTATTCCAGTCTATGCTAGCGAAACAGTCCTGTAGTTTAGCACCCTGTCACACCCTGATCTGTTTAACCTGTCTTTGTGATTGTCTCCACCTTCCTCCAGGTGTCGTCCATCTTCCCCATTTATCCCCTGTGTATTTATACCTGTGTTCTCTGTTGGTCTGTTGCCAGCTTATCTTGTTTGTCAAGTCAACCAGTGTTTTTGTGTCTCTGCTCCTGCTTTTCCCAGTCTCTTTTTTCTTGACCTCCTGGTTTTGCCCTAGCCTGTAATGACTCTGAGGCTGTCTGCCTGACTACTCTGCCTGCCCCTGAGCCTGCCTGCCGACCTGTACCTTTGCCACACCTCTGGATTATTGACCTCTGCCTATCGTGACCCTGACCCTGCCTGCCATCCGGTACCATTGCCTCCTCTGGTTACTGACCCCTGTCTGCCTTGACCTGTCTATTTGCCTGCCCCTGTTGGATTATTAAACAATTGTTAATTCAACGTTGTCTGCATCGGGGTCTTACCTTCATACCTGATACGCCCGCTTCATTGGACCACTTCGTATTGAGCGCGTCACTGGTATTTCCTGTTTTGAGTTTTAGCTTGGAAGCAGGAATCAGCAGGATAAGGTTATGGTCAGATTCGCCAAATGGAGGGCGAGGGGGAGCTTTTTTTCTGTGTGTGGAGTAAAGGTGATCTAAAGTTTTGTCTAGGTGATCTAGGTGCTGCCAACCAAAACATTGCGTCCACTCCTTGCCCGTCGTGTGTTCCCAGCCACTCACAAACACGTGTCTGGGCCCGGCTGCATCTTGACTGCTCAAAACTAATATTGAATGTATGATGTTATATGTGCACTGTTACAAAACCTTCACGCCATTTCTGTGATGGATATATTTGGGGTTATTGGAGGGTTTTGAAGGTTTCGGTGTTTTGTGTTGGCCATGTTGTTCATGTCACAGGACCTGATTCCTTGGGGAACCACTTGTCTAGTTGTGTGTATTTTCTTTCTATTTGGTTTTGCATTTTTTATTTTATGCACTTTGAAATTATTCTGTGTAATGAAAAGTGCTTCACTAACATAATACATTATTATTATTATTATTATTATTATTTCATTACTTGACCCAGGCCCAGTAGTGGCCCATGTGTCCACAATGGCAGTGTTGCTGTTGGCTGGGGTTCTGTTGTGCTTATTATCAAAGGCGTCTCTGACATGTCACAGTTTCCCCTACTAGGCTTGACCTACCCTCAGCCAGGAAACACTGAACGTGCGTGTGTGCATGTCTACCAACTCATTTAAGTGTGTGTGTGTGTGTGTGTGTGTATCCAACACCAGTAGGCATGGCCTCTTGCAAATTACTCATATTTTCTCCCTGTAATTCCCGCAGCCTAACCAGACAGCAATCGGTCACCCTCCACTGCAGGAGCCAAACAACATATTGTATCTCTCATCCAGTTACACAGGACCACGTCATGTGTATGGACAGCAACCTCAACTATTCTCTCACAGCATGTCCTCTCAGCCCATGTGCTTTTAAACCATTTCTGGGCCCTCAGCTACCATTCCTTTGTTCTGTAACATGCACCTAGTGTACCAATCTACAGGGGGCTTCCATGTTTTATATTTTTTGCTGTACATTCTTTAAGTGGGATTTTTCAGAGACCCTAGAGAGGCCAGCGGGCTGAAACAAATGGTAACCCATACGCCCGGGTCCCTTACCTGAGGGCTATTTAATAAACCTCTTAAAGACCAGCGTGCCTGGCCAATGGGGACTCTCCTTCACACCTTGGCACAGGCAGCTTTTTGAATGCCCCTTTATATTTATTTTTATTTAACCTTTATTTTGACAGGGAAGTCATACTGAGGGGTCTCTTTTACAAATGAGCCAACTCACTCCATCCTTAAGACAAATACACAGAGACATCAGATTACACTCGCAGCTCTCTGGCCTAATGGGGCAAACCTGTCACGCCCTGATCTGTTTCACCTGTCCTCGTTATTGTCTCCACCCTCTCTAGGTGTCGCTTATTTTCCCCAGTGTATTTATCCCTGTGTTTCCTGTCTCTCTGTGCCAGTTTGTCTTGTATGTTTAATCAAATCAACCAGCTTGTTTTTCCCGTACTCCTTTTTGCTATTCTCCTTTTTCTAGTCTTCCTGGTTTTGACCCTTGCCTGTTTCTGGACTCTTTACCCGCCTGCCTTGACCACGAGCTTGTCTGCCACTCTGTACCTCCTGACCTTTTGCCTGTCCACAACCATTCTCTTGCCTACCCCTTTGGATTATTAAACATTGTAAGACTCCTACCATCTGCCTCCTGTGTCTGCATCTGGGTTTTGACAGACCCAGCAGAATTGGACCAGCTCCGCCACGCTGTCAGGAGACATGTGGAGTTGGTATAGGGCCTTTTGGAAGGGCTCAGCTCCTTGACAGAACGCCATGACCATGGGTTAAAGGCTATTATGGAGCAAATCAGGGAGTTACCTGCCACCTCTGAAAAACCCCAATCACCCAGTAATTTTTCCCCTATCTGTGGTGAGTTTGTACAGCTTATCCCGGCTCCCCGAGAACCCCGCTTACCACCTCCGGAGTGATATTCTGGGAAGCCTGGTACCTGCCAGGTTTTTTTTCTCAGCTTCGCTTATTTTTGAGCTACAGCCATCTTTGTTTCCTTCAGACAGATCGAAGAGAGCGTATATTATTACGCTAATGTCGGGAAGGGCGCTCTCCTGGGCTACGGCAGTTTGAGAGCAACAATCTGCCATTTGTGGCCATCTGGAGGAATTCATGGCAGAAGTGAGAAAGGTATTTGAGTCTCCAGTTTCCGGGAGCAAGGCGGCCAGTAAACTGCTTGACTTACATCAAAACTCCGTAGTGTGGCAGACTACGCGGTTGATTTTCACACATTGGCCGCTGAGAGTGCCTGGAATCCGGAGTCTCTTTTCGGTACTTTTTTGCACGGATTATCTGAGGAGGTAAAGGATGAGCTAGCTGCTCTGGAATTGCCGATGGATCTCAACTCCCTAATCACCCTTACCATTAAAATTGATGGACGCCGACGGGAACGCAAGAGTGAGAGGAGGTCTGGTCTCAGGCACACTCGTACACCCGCTATGGCGCGTTCACCTCCAAGGGAATCTGGAAGTTTCCGAAGGCAGCTCTTCCGAGAAGATTCAAAGCCACCCGAGCCCTCTCGGGAATCTACGACGGGTGAGTTGGAAACTCCTAAGCCTATGCAGTTGGGAAGAGCTAGGTTATCAGTTGGGAAACGCTCACGAAGGATGAATAATAACTCCTGTCTGTACTGTGGAGGGGCAGGACATTGTTTAGCTACCTGCCCTATTAGGAAACCCTTGTCTCTAGTGGGTACCAGTACTATGGTGAGTCAGACTGGGAGTTCCCTAATTCCCATCACCCGCACACCCCTTTTTGCTCTTGTGCTGTGGGGAGACTGTGGGAGATTATTCAATGTAACTAGGTGCAGTTGCTATGCTGAGAAAACATCAAGCAAATAATTACATTGGCATGCAGAAATGATGTCATCTAGTGCAGGACTCCAATATTAGCAGGCAGTATTTAGGCAATATTTAGACTGTCCAGTTTGAAGAGCTAAGACAGAATGGCTATATAAGGAATATAACATATATACAGCTGTCAGATGTGGGCGTTAACAAACAAGAACTGAGATGGAAAAATGATAATAAAGGTCAAGGGAAGCTATTTTCATATAGACGGAGGGGACTCTATACGTTATGCAAAGACAGAATCCTATAAAAGGCAGGACTCTGTAATATGAGAATTTTGTCTTTTTCATGGAGGGGCTCGGCTCGGTTACGTATGTAATGGAGTCCTTCCATGGAAGGGCTCGGCTTTCCTACTCTGTATTAAAGTCTATATTGATTTCACAGGTTCTAGTAAAAGTGGTATATTTCTGAGTCAATATTCCACCACAAGACCACAAGTCTCCAAGTGCTCATTGACTGATGAAAGTTTTATGGATGCCACAATAGGTTCGGAGCTTGGTATTCCCACTCAACCTCTCTCTTTGCCCATGGATGCTAGGGCACTGGATGGCCGCTCTATAGGGGAAGTCACCCATAGTACTGTGCCCGTTCAAATACGGGTTTCTGGTAACCACAGTGAGACGATACAGCTCCTCCTCATTGCATCTCCCCATGTTCTGGTTGTTTTGGGATTTTCCTGGCTTCAAAAGCACAATCCGATGATTGATTGGACCACCATCCTGGTTTGGAGTCCATTTTGTCATTCCCACTGCCTTCAAGCAGCACAGCCTTCCTCAAGTCATCTTCCTCTGGATGTTAGCAAGACTGTGCATGTCTCTGCTATCCCCACAGAATATCATGACCTCCTGGAAGTGTTCAGTAAGGCACGTGCTACTTCCCTTCCCCCGCACCGTCCTTATGATTGTGCCATTGATCTTCTCCCAGGCACTACACCACCTCGGGTCGATTGTATTCTCTGTCTGGACCAGAGACCAAAGCTCTGGTGCTTCTTACTGACTTGACCACGAGCCTGTCTGCCACTCTGTACCTCCTGGACTCTGATCTGGTTTTGACCTTTTGCCTGTCCACAATCATTCTCTTGCCTACCCCTTAGGAATACTAAACATTGTAAGACTCCTACCATCTGCCTCCTGTGTCTCGCCTTGTGCCTTGATTAAACCAAACAAGAGCCCAAAATAACAAAAGAAAAGTAAAGACGTCAGGAGCCCGACATGGCCAACTCCAGAAAAATAACCAGGTTGGAAAATTCACGCCATTTACCGGGAAACATTTTCAACACAGCATCTGTATTTCAAAGCCATGGGATCAAATACAGTGCTTCAATGCAGCGGATGGACAAGAGACATTAGTGAAACTCAGACCTTGATTTCATAGCGTTTTTCCCCATCGGTGGTGCACTTGCCAAGGTTGAACTCGCTCCATGTGGATGAAATTGTTTTTAAATGCTAGTGTAAACAATTAGCAGCTTCTTCTTGACTGCAGGCTTCAATTTTCTTACCAGAGCCTCTCAATGTAAATTTTACACAAGACAAAATATATGGAAGAAAATGCTGGGCAGGCCATTATTTTGGCTACTATTTTGGCTACAATGGCTATGCCCCCATAGGATGACAATGCCCCCATTCACATGGCACGAGTGGTCACTGAATGGTTTAATGAGCATGAAAACGATGTAAACCATATGCCATGGCCATCTCAGTATTTGCAATATCTTCAATCTAAGTCTACTAGAAAGTGTGTGCCCTCAGGCCTGAAGGGAAGTAAAAGTAATCCCGCTACCCAAGAATAGTAAAGCCCCCTTTATTGGCTCAAATAGCCGACCAAACAGCCTGTTACCAACCCTTAGTAAACTTTTGGGGGAAAAATGTGTTTGACCAGATACAATGCTATTTTACGGTAAACAAATTGACAAGACTTTCAGCACGCTTATAGGGAAGGACATTCAACAAGCACGGCACTTACACAAATGACTGATGATTGGCTGAGAGAAATTGATGAGAAAAAGATTGTGGGAGCTGTTTTGTTGGACTTCAGTGCGGCTTTTGACATTATCGATCATAGTCTACTGATGGAAAAATGTATGTGTTATGGCTTTAGACCCCTGCTATATTGTGGATAAAGAGTTACCTGTCTAACATAACACAAAGGGTGTTCTTTAATGGAAGCCTCTCCAACATAGTCCAGGTAAAATCAGGAATTCCCCAGGGCAGCTGGCTAGGTCCTTTTACTTTTTTCAATCTTTACTAATGACATGCCACTGGCTTTGAGTAAAGCCAGTGTGTCTATGTATGCGGATGACTCAACACTATATAGAGTACATCAGCAACTATAGCGAGTGAAATCACTGCAACACTTAACAAAGAGCTGTAGTTATTTTCAGAATAAGTTAGTCCAAAATATTTTTTTAACTAAAAGCATTGTACTTGGGACAAATCATTCACTAAACCCTAAACCTCAACTAAATCTTATAATAAAAAAAATTGGAAATGTAGGTATTTGTATAAACTACTAGCACACAGCTCGGACACCCATGCATACCCCACAAGACATGCCACCAAAGGTCTCTTCACAATCCCCAAGTCAAGAACAGACTATGGGAGGCTCACAGTACTACATAGAGCCATGGCTACATGGAACTCTATTCCACATCAGGTAACTGATGCAAGCAGTAGAATCAGATTTTAAAAACTCTTACATTCACTTTATGGAACACCAGGGACTGTGAAGAGACACACACACAGGATGGATAGAAAGCCACAGATGTCCAAGAACCAGGGGAAGCTCAGGAGAGTCCACCAAATGTAACTGGATAAACTCCACATGATAATCCAGAACTCGTAGTTGAATAGGTATGGTGAGTTGCTTCACCTTCACAGACACACATACACATGATAAGACACACACTCTACACACACGTACACATGGATTTTGTATTGTAGATATGTGATAGTAGAGTATTGGCCTGAGGGAACACACTTAATGTGTTGTGAAAAGTGTTATGAAATGTAATTTCATGTAATATTTTTTATTGTATATGTATGCTGCCTTGGCAGCAGCTACTGGGGATCCTTAATAAACACAAAAAATACAGTCACCAGATCTCAACCCTATTGAACACTTATGGAAAATTCTGAAGCGGCGCCTGAGAAAGCGTTTTCCACCACCATCAGCAACACACCAAATTTCGGAATTTCTCATGGAAGAATGGTTTCACATCTCTCCGATAGACTTTCAGACACTTCTAGAATCTATGCCAAGGTTCACTGAAGCTGTTCTGGCCCAACTCCCTAATACAGTTTTTCCCAATTGTTAACACACTTTGGCTGAAACTACATCTTAGTCACTCAAAACGCAAAACAGCCAATTTCCCCAAACCCCACAGACATCTTGCAAAATGAAACACAGCAATCAAAATCATGTACTCCCTGCTCAAAATGAAACTCTGCATACAACTAAGACACACACACACACCAAATGAATCTAACTTAGTGATAATCGAGATCACACTTATGTGACATATTCAAAACACTACTATCAGAACATGTTTCAATGTAAAGACTAAGATTGTGTTGTTATACTGTATATTATTTTTGTGTACTCAATCAAGAAAATAACACAAATTCTACCATTTTTGTTTGACATGTACTGAGTCATGTTGAAATATAAAACAGCATACTGTAAGCACACATGCAGTAAAAATCTAAACACAGTAAATTTATTTTGCTTGTGCAAAGGAAGAAAAATAGGCCTATTTGTACTACAGTACTGTATGTTAGATCAATTGTATGGAATGGATAAAGAAACTGTCAAAATACGGTTAAACCTTCAAATCTGTCAAGTCTTGTGTTTTGGTCCGGCTACAGATTTTCATCAACATCACATGCGGTATTCTCCATGGCCAGACAGCGTGGGAAATATCTTCTGGCATGACGCATCCACCCCTGACAGAACTCTGCTGGAATGTCACCATTACCATTACCTGGAGAAGGACCATATGTTCCACCGCCATGCTAAAAACAACTCACCAGTGGGGTTGAGAATTGAGGAATATGGTGGGAGATAGAGAATTTTAAACCTGGGATGGTCATGGAACCAGTTGCGGACCTGAGCAGCCCGATGGAAACTCACGTTGTCCCAAATCAGAACATACATTTGCTGCTCAGGATCACCTGGCCCTTTGTGCTCTGACTGAAAAAGATTGTAATGTAAGGTGATCAGGAAATTAAGGAGATGGGCAGTGTTGTATGGTCCAAGGGGGGCATGGCGTTGGAGGACCACATTGTGGCTCATAGCTGTGCATATGGTGACATTTCCCACAATATGGCCAGGTACCTCAATGATGGTAGGTTGACCAATGATGTTCCTTCCTCTCCTCCTCGTCTTCGATAAATTTAATCCAGCCTCATCTGTGATTGAGTTCCTGGGGGATAGGACTTGCATCCAACTCCATGAGTCTCTGAAAGGACAATAAATGCTGTATAGTAAAGTTCACTGGCAATATTAATGAGTCTCTAATGTTTTAAGAGTGTAATACTAGTACATTACTTACGTGCACGTATTTGTATCGTTTATCCTTCACTCTTTGGGAATTCCTTTCAAATGGGACTCTGTAGATTTGCTTCATCCTGAAATGGTGTGTCAGTTTCTGTGTTATTTGATTGTTGTTTCCCTAGGTTACCACTGGAGGGCACCCTTACCCGGTTTTATCGTTTCCAGGCTACCCTGATTATTACTTATTGGATTCACCTGTGTTAAATTACCTTCTCTGTTCAACTGGTTGCCTTGTTATTTAGGTTCCTCAGTTGGGCTGTATCTTTGCTTCGGTCTTATGTATTATTAGTGTGCTCTTGTGCGGTTGCCTTGTTTCTGTTAAGACCAAGTAAAAGTTCTGGATTTACACTTACCTCTGCTTGCTGTGTTTCTCTGCGCCTGGGTTCGAGTTCGTACTAGCATTATTGTTACAGTAGACCTAAGCCACAATGGACCCAGCAGAGATTTCTCAGTCGTCCGAGGGACACTCCGAGCTCCACCATTTACGGTCGGCTCTCACCCACCATGGAACTGTGATTGGTCGTCATGAGGCGTGGCTGCAGACATTGTTGTATGATTTAAGAACTCTTGTGTCCGCTCTGCAGACAGGACAGGCGGGCGCAACAGCTGCTACACCTGTGGCGGTTCCTAACCCTCTACTCCTACCAGCTCAGCGTCTTCCTCCCTTCGGGAGCCTCATCTCCCGCCACCGGAGCGCTATGAGAGGCATCCTGGGAGGTGTCGTGGGTACCTGCTCCAATGCTCGCTGGCCTTCGAGCTGCAGGCATCAATGTTTCCCACTGAGCATTCCAGAGTGGCATACATAATCTCCTTGCTCTCAGGACAGGTTCTGGCCCGGACCACGGCCATATGGGAGCAGCAGTCATACATTTGTTTTAATTGGCAAAGCTTCATCCAGGAGATGAAGAGGGTTTTTGATCACTCCATCAGTGGCAGAAACGCTGCTCAAATATTCATTGCGCTTCGGGCAGGGCAGCCGGAGTGTAGCTGATTACGCCATTGACCTTCGGACGCTCGCCGCTGAGAGCAGTTGGAATACAGAGGCACTTCACTCAACATTTCTGAATGGACTCAGTGAGCTTCTCAAGGATGAACTGGCTTCCCGGGACAACCCTGACACTCTGGGTGAGCTTATTGTTCTGGCCATCCGAATTGACAACTGGCTTCGGGAACGTCGTCGTAAAAGGACGGAGGGGTTCCGAGTTGTTTCCAGTGTTTCGGGTTCCGCTGAGGGAGTCGATTCCTCGTTTGTTCCACTGCCTTATGCTGTGTCTGCTTGTCCTGTACCGTGTCAGAGTTCTCAATTCGGCTCTGGTTCTCCTTCATATCCTTCAAAGGAGCTGATGCAATTGGGATGCACCCGAATTTCTGCTCCTGTAGAGAAGACGCAGGATTAACGAGCAACGTTGTCTTTACTGTGGACAGTCTGGACATTTCCGTGCCTCCTGTCCTGAGCTGATGGGAAACAGGATGACTAGTCAGTAGACGGGAGAATACTGGCGGGTCAGATGCTGCCGACACAGTATGCACCTTGCTTCCGGCCAACCTGCAGTGGGACAATGGGCAGTTGGACATTCCTGCTTTCATAGATTCTGGGGCTAACGGCTGTTTTCTGGATCGCACATTAGCTCGCCAACAGCGGCTACTTCTCACTAAGATGGACATTCCGTTGTCGGTCACTATGCTGGATGGGGTCTGGGAAGGTCTGGGAAGGTGAAGCAACTCACCATGAAGAAGGATCCTCAAGAACTAGAATGGGTGCAGAAAACAAATGACGTTTCAGTTCCTGGAATGCCTTCTCAGCTGCAGGGGTCCAGCTTACATGCCCATCTGAGCCCTTGGTGAACACTGTCAATGGCGCACCCAACGAACTAAAGTCTCTCACAAATCTCTGGTAGAAATTAGCAAAACCCCAAAAACGCTGGACTTGCTTGACTCTGCTCTGCAGTTGATCACCGCTTCTACCTTTTCGGAGTCCCTGTCTCAGGGACGTCTACGGATGATGTACCCCAGGAAGGAGATCTGAGGAACGTGAAACTCACACTTTTCGGCCTTGACAAACAAGTGGTAAGAGTCTTTGAAGAACCTGGCGAACATGTTGGATGTGTTCAACCATGGACCTGGAGAAGATGAGGATGTCATCCAGGTACACAAATACAAACTGATGAAGGAAGTCTCGCAGCATATCATTAACCAGGGCCTGGAAAACGGCAGGAGCATTTGTAAGTCCAAACGGCATGACACTGTAGTCATAATGTCCATTTGGGATGTTGAACGCCGTCTTCCACTCGTCTCCCTGTCTGATGCGCACCAGATTGTACGCGTTCCATAAATCTAATTTTGAGAAAACCGTAGCAGAGAGCCACATCAATTTACAGAAATACTCATAAGAAACATTGATAAAAGATACAAGTATTATATATGGAACTTTAGATAAACTTCTCCTTAATGCAACCGCTGTGTCCGATTTCAAAAAAACTTTACGGAAAAAGCACACCATGCAATAATCTGAGTACGGCGCTCAGATACAATCAAGCCATACAGGTACCCGCCATGTTGTGGAATCAACAGAAGTCAGAAATAGCATTATAAATATTCACTTACCTTTGATGATCTTCATCAGAATGCACTCCCAGGAATCCCAGTTCCACAATAAATTTTTGTTTTGTTCGATATAGTCCATAATTTATGTCCAAATACCTCCTTTTTGTTCACGCCTTCAGTTCACAAATTCAAATTCACGACCCGCAGGCCAGACAAAGTAAAAATATTCCATTAAAGTTTGTAGAAACATGTCAAACGATGTATAGAATCAATCTTTAACAAACTATAGTTTTGGCAAGTCGGTTAGGACATGTACTTTGTCTTCTTATGGCTGCAATCCCGTTAACGGGATGATATGACAACAGCCAGTGAAATTGCAGGGCGCCAAATTCAAACAGAAATCTCATAATTAAAATTCCTCAAACATACATGTATTTTATACCATTTGAAAGGTAATCTTCTTGTTAATCCCACCAAAGTGTCCGATTTCAAATAGGCTTTCCAGCGAAAGCACCACAAACGATTATGTTAGGTCACCACCTACTCACAGAAAAATTC